>NW_010972787.1:4231246-4231504 GCF_000737465.1 Haliaeetus leucocephalus
GGAGCGCGGCTGTCGGGGCGGTCTCGGGGCGGCGCGGCGCGGCGGGCGCTGAAGATGGACTATGACTTCAAGGTGAAGCTGACCGGGGAACGCGAGCGGGTGGAGGACCTCTTCGAGTACGAGGGCTGCAAGGTGGGCAGGGGCACCTACGGGCACGTCTACAAAGCCAAGCGCAAGGACGGGTGAGTGAGGAGCGGGGCTCCCCCGGACCCCGCCGCGGCATCTCCGCCTCTCCCCCACCCCGGTTCCCGCTTCCCG
>NW_010972787.1:4231537-4257826 GCF_000737465.1 Haliaeetus leucocephalus
CGTTTTGCCGTCCGGACGGTGCTGCGGTCCCCGCCGGTCGCTCCGAGCGTTCCCCGTCCCCTCGGCGCGATGCCGGAGCCTTCGTTTCGGTACGAGCGGGTTTGGGGGAAAAAATTGTGTAGTTGAGGAAAACGCTCAAGTTAGCGGCTTTTCGTCGTCAGCAAATGAGTAGCCGCTTGCCGATGTTCAGCCTGACCGTCAGCTGCGTGGAACAGGGTCCGATTCTTCTTCCTTGATAATGCTTTTTTGTCTGATTTATTACTTGTAGTCACCATTTTGGGTATTCTTGCTGGCTGCTTCAGGAACCAAAGTCTGCTGGTCCTTTCGGGGCTTTAGAATGCCTTAAAAGAGCTTGATGTGTCACCGGTTCTCGGTACAGACCTGAGTAAATGAATTTCTTTGCGTAAGTGTTTTAAAGAAAGATCTAGCAAACTGTCATTTAGGTTTCCTTCGTCCATGACATGGCATCACTTGCTGAACAGCAGAACAAAAGGAAGTGGGGAGCAGAACAGGCAGGAGAGGCACGGGTTGTTCTTGTAACAGGTCCTAAATTTTGAATTACATCCAGTCTTTTCTCTTGCAGTTTCCTCACCGTGGTGCTCTGTATGTTGTCGTTCAGATAACGTGTATTTTAAAAGTCTGGGTGTTGTTTTTACATTTGATAAATAAAAAACTTTTAAAGCGGGCTGTGGTCGGTTATGGCTGAAACATGATCTGCTTCTGTGTACATAAGCTTTAATTCTAGAAATGCTTTAGCCATTACCTACGGAACGGTTGTGATGGGACTGGTCACACCTTCCCTTGCCTGTGTTTTAAACGTGCTGATATTAATTGCAGCACAGTTACTTCAGCATGAATTTTGTTTGCTGGTATGAGTCAGCTAACTACTTTTCTTCTCAAATTTTGCATTTGGATCCTTCAAACTGTTCATAGGAGGAATTCTTACCTTGCTTGAATTCTTTTTTTTTTCAGGGAGGGGAAAGGGAATAAACTGTTCTGAGTGTGATAAGTTATTGCCTCAAGTCTCCTTATATGCACGTACTGACTTTGCTAGTACGGCCAGCCCTGGTTTCAGCACCGGTAGAGACACCTGCAATATGAAAAATAGATTGAGGTACTGAAAGACATGACTACATTTCTAAGGTTCGTGCCAGGCTCTGTGCAGCTGTTCAGCATGTTGGACTGCAGCAGCGTGTAGGGAATTCAGCATGTGACACTGGTGAAGCATATATTCAAACATCTTTTGGTGAAATCATCAGTCTGCTTGATGGTGTTTGGGAGAGTGTGTTTAGAGCTGCTGGTGATAGTGTCATTTCGAGAAATTTCAGAAAAATGGAACTGTGTGCTTTAAAAATGGGTAGTTACTCAAAGGTGGCTTTAAAGTAGAATTTACTCTTGGTTCTTGACCGTGTATGATTTTAAATCCTCTCTCCTCTTGGTGAGGGGGGAAATCAAGATAAGATATTTGATCAGAGTTTGCAAAAAAAAAAAAGTGAGCAATGTATATTGTTTCCTTTTTTTGCCTTATTGTTCATTCAGTGCCACCTTTCCCTAGTAGTTCCCATTTCCCTTCGAGATTTCTGAAAACTTTCTCTTTTAAATATGCTGTGTAATTGGCCTTTGACAATCGCTTAAATATGTAAAATAGAAACATCTGTAGATGCTTTTATAGCTTGTAGTATATTTGTACATAATGTGATCTTAAATTATATGGATGGAATTAGGATTGAAGTCAAAGGTTCCTTTTACATCCCATTATCCAAAATAATCAATTAAATTGCAAAAGCAAAAGTGTAATAACATTTCATTTTCCTGAAGCTATGGTAATGTATGGGTGGACATTATATCTTGCAGTGGGGAGTGTATGAAACAGAGTTCAATGTTTGTATATTGTTATATGCAAATATTGAAAAAAATATTCTTATGTTGTTTCAGTATTTCCCAAATGGTGCATATTGATGGATGAATAATCTGCATTTTGAGTTGTTTGTAGTATCTATACAGCTCAGACTTTCTTTACATATGAAGTTGTTTGCTATCTTTCAGTTAATTTTCATAATTTTTTCTCTTGAACTTTAAAGTTTAAAGCAAACTTTGTTACATGTTTCTAATTCTTATTTTAAATAGCACAAATCTTTTAAGTCTGTTAATATACATCATGATTTTTAGAGTACTTTGAAAAATGGGCTGCAGGACTGCAAATGTTTTGTTAAAAATACTGAGGCAACTTTTTCTTTAATGACATCTACATACGGATGTCTAATGAATAGAAAAAACACAGAAAATAACTAAACTTTAATAATTCGGTTTGTGCAAATGTATGTTCAAAAGCCCTTGGTAATAAAAATCCAGTTTAAGAGTAGTAGGAGCTAGTGTCTTTAGTATGACTGCAGTCTACACCTTTTTTTTTTTTTGATTGCTTTTACAGCTGCCTCTGAGGTGCAGTATGGCAATTCAAAACTAGGTAGCAGCTGCGTGTCCTAATTGTAGGAAGTTAATTGTATGCCATTAAAACTACACGGGAATGTTTTGGAGGACAGTCTTACAGGAATCTTGATGGAGTGAGAATCCTTCTAGTGAGCGAAAAAGATGTTCTGGACTGTGTGCTTTAGTTATCCGCTGATGGTGTGACCTGGATTTCATGCCCTGCTCCAACAAAAAAGCCAGTCCAGCCCTGCAGTGCCCTTTGCCAAGAGGTGAGGCTTGGGATCTCCACTGGGCTGTCTTAGAGGATCACCAGGTACAGCTCCACGGAGGTTTCTTACATATTCGCTGCCAAACTTGACCAGCTAAACATCAAATCAGCTGAGTAACAATGTCAAGCATTGCAG
Source organism: Haliaeetus leucocephalus (assembly GCF_000737465.1). Taxonomy (NCBI): domain Eukaryota; kingdom Metazoa; phylum Chordata; class Aves; order Accipitriformes; family Accipitridae; genus Haliaeetus; species Haliaeetus leucocephalus. The sequence continues at coordinate 4,234,369 of NW_010972787.1, forward strand.
CTGAGCTCTACCTGGTGCATTGCCTGCAGCAAAATTGCATTCTGTTCTCAAGTTTTTATTTTAATCCCTCTTATTTTTAAGTCTGTGATCTCTGTGGTTGAATCTTCCTGGCTTTTTATTGAATGGTGCTGTCTGTTTCATCAGCACAGGACCTGCAGTGGGCTCTAAAACCTGCTTAGGACAAACTCTATGTGATTTGATAGGGTTTCTTTTTATAGCAGAAAGGTGTACAAGAGGGCAATTGACTCTAATGGCAGACACTGGGAAGGGAGCGCAGGCATGGCACGTTGAACATCAGTCTTCAGATAAAGAAACTGTTGCTCGTCTCTAGTGGTGGTAGGAGAGTTTACTTTTTTTTTGTCCAGAAAATGTCAGTTATTTCCTGCATAAAAGCTGTTTTGCATGCCATTTGGGTGCTCCCTTGGGAATGTTGCTCAACCCAGATATTAAACCTACCTATTTGACTTATGCTGGACTTGGAAAATATGCCAGCGGTTTTTAGTTTGTTGGACTAACATACAGATTTGATTGTTAAAAATTTTTTTGTAATTGACAGGACCAGACTCCAGGTACGGGCAGACTGAGGTGGCAGGACACTAGGGGCTGCGTGTGCAAGCCTGGCCGCCCGGCTAGTGCAGCCCAGCAGGGACACACTCTCCTGGAGCTGGCAGCGTGTGCTAATGCCAAAGTGGTACCCAGTTTTAATGGACTGATCTCGCACTGTTCTGGTTTTTTTTTTGTTTGCTGTCCTCTCCCTTCTGTTTTTATGATACAGCTACAGTCGGAAATCTGAGAGAAGCCTATTCTGCAGAGCAAGGCTGTCTGTTTCAGTGGTAATTTGGAGTGTTTCCAAATACTCATTTTTTCCTGTTTATAGGATGTGGTTTGGATGAGAATAAGAAACTATTGAATGTCACTGTTAGGCAGTGTCTAACTTCTTAATTACAACAGCAAAAAATGATATAATTGAAGATCTCCAACTATAGTAACATCCCCTGGTGCTTTATTGGAAGCTTTTCTTAATCTCTCAGAAAGAGACTTATGTGGTGAGACTCTGTTGGTGGGGACCCAACAGTAAGCAAGCTAGTGCTCTCCTAGTCACTCTCAAGAATTGCAAGAAGTGATGTAGGTCCCAAACACAAGCGCAGTTGGAGATTTTTTTTTTTTTTTTTGTATTTCAGCTATTGTAGTTCTGTGTTGAAGCTATTGCTGTAGGTGGAGGGACAGATTCTTTTATTTGGACATTCTGACACATAATTGAAATGATGAAAATACATTTATGTGTTGGACTTTTCCTTGCACGCTTCAAACAATCAAATCTATATCCACTTTTTTTTCCTTGAGGGTCTATGTGAGTTGAATAAGAAAAAGAATGGTGGAAAACTAGTGAATGTCCAGTAAACTACTGGTTTGCTTAATCTCTAATATGGTATGTGATAGTTTTTACTTACTGGTTAAAAGGATATTGCAAGAATGATGATGATTCTCTTTCAAAAACTTTTATACAAAGAGAAACTGAAGAGATTGGGAGTATTTCCCTTGGAAAAACAGAGAAGGCAGAATGTGTTTAAGTTAGATAAAATAATGAGTGGTTTGGGTAATGTGTAAGATGCTGGTGCTATTTTTGTTTCACAGTATATGAAGAGGGAGACATGGAATTTTTTTGGTGAACAATAAGCAACTATTTTAATGCAATGTAGATAAGCTGCTTAACCTGTTATCAAAGCAAAAAGATAAGTCAAGAGCTTAGTGTCTGCTCTGTAATGTTATCAAAACCAGTCACTTCTGACTAACTGTTGCAACAAGTTGAATGCTCCTCTTCTCTAGAAGTTAGGCTGCTCTGTTAGAGGTCAGGCCAAGCTCTGCAGTGCATGCAGAAGAGCCCACGTTTGTTTACCTCAGGAATTTTGGGTTTTTTTGTTGTTGTTTTTGTGGGTTTGTTTTTTTTTTTTGAAACACTTGGCCCTTCATAAGGTTGATACCAGATTAGTTCCAGTTTGTGTTTATGGGTGTGTACTGATTGAGTTAGATCATAGATCACTTATTTTGTCAATGTTTATATCAAACTGATTTTTAGTGAGAGGTACATTGAGTTTGGGAGTGCCACAAATAGAGGTAATGAGTCCAGTGAGAAATTTTACTTGGCAAGAAGTGAAACAACAGGTCTGGACTTACAGCTTCTTGATTAGTTCTGTATTGAGCCTTTGCAGGACCTGTATCGTGAAGTTCATGCTGTTAGTTTTCACTATAAACTTCCAAACAATTCTTGTCTTCTCTCAGTTTAATAGACATGAGGGTGGTTGGTTTTTTTTTTCTGAATGTTCTTGTGTGTTGATTTTAACTGTTTTGAACTGAGGCAGTTGGTGCAGGTTAGAGGCAGTCGGTGAGAGCCGCAGAGTCGGCATGGAAGCCTTTGGCTTCTGACTCCTGTCAACAATAGCGTGGAATTTCTAAATGCCACAGACTTTGTTTATGTATGTAATATGCGGTATTATCTTATTAAATTATATGCCCTGAGTCTCTTTTGGATCCATTACCACAGTAGTTAGAAAGTTCTTAATTAAACTGTATCTACATAATGAGGTATGCGTGCTGTATTGCATGAAGTCTTGTGCTCTTTAATTTTTCTGGTAAACCACTTGTATAACTATCTTCCCATCTGCTTCCTTCCCTTTTCACCCAGTTACGTGGCTCCAAGCTTTATAGGTTTTTAAGGTCATGCAGTTGAGTGAGTCCTCCTGTGGCCCTTGGACTTTATTTGGTGTGATCTTTTGTTATCTTGTCTCGGATGTGTTGATTTATTTTCATAGCCTGCAGCAAAGGTGAGTTAGTGTTTCATTTCTACCTGAAGCCTTTGACAGGTGCAGAGAGGAGGGTGTGAGGATAGTCTTGCAAAACACCAAAGATCTGTATCTGCTTTTATTCTGGATTTATAAATTAGAATAATATATGTAAATAAAGGGGGCATGTACTGCTGTGCTTGACTTCTCATGGGGGAATAGGGGATAGTTTTTGAGGGTGCTGATTATAGAGAAGGTGCATGTCATCAGAGAATGCTGCTTTTGGCCAAATGATGGTGAGGTAATATGTTCACTCTAGCTCTTAGGTATTCTTTGATTCTTCTGTTTTAAAGTCTTTTTGAAGCTTTAAAAAAAAAACCCAACCAACCACAAAACGATGGAAGTATCCTTCATTACCATTGGACTCTGAAGAGCTGTAATTTGCAGACTGCTGCACCAGAAACTGGAAAATCTCTTGTTTCTTGAGAACAGACTTTTATTTATGCTGAAATTTGGAAACTGCAGCGGAAACGTAATGAAGGTACAGCGGCTCGGATTTGTGTATGACAAGCTTGCGCTCCAACAGTATGCAACAGCAGCCACCATGGCGATATGCACTTCACAAGACCGCCAAGTTAAAGCCCAGATGTGTCCATTTTGGCATTAAAAGGTGATTGTTGTGCCACTGTATCAAAATGGTTATAAAAATCTCGCTCTTTATTGAACTGACTGACTTTAAGCCATTCATTGGTGCGCCTGAAATAGCGATAGAAGCAGATCCTTCTGAATAGCCAGTTAATACCAAGATGCTTCCATCTTTCACCAAAATAATTTTCTATAGACAAGTAGCAGGACATCAGCTGCAAATGTCTGGGTACCAGCATCTTCTAAACAAAAGACTACTTCCCCCCCCCCAATGGCTTTCTTGGGAACAGGATTCTTTCTTTCTACTATGGACCCTTATCGTTGTGGAGTTGTGATTATGTGGGGTGGAGACTGGGCTGCTGTGGTTAGATGAACCGAGTATGTGAGGCAGCGCACAGGCTGCTGGTGTGGACTCTGTCATCCCACCTCTGCTGTGGTTAATACTGTTAGGTCCAGCTCTAGTTGCAGAAGGGTACAGTCTCCTTTCATTTTCTTTTATTTGGATTTAAACGTAAAATTAGTTTAGTGAGAACTGGAAAGCAGGATCATGAGTATTGCTCCTAAAAATTGGCAACAAGTATCTTTTTTTTTTTTTTTTTTAAACAGAATGCTGGGCTCCAGCCCCAAAAGGAGACAGCTCATGCGCTTCACAGGATCTCCTTTGTTCTGTGCTGACAAAATGAGTGCTATCTTCAGTCTTCATTTGCCTGATGTGCTGGGGGTTTTTTTTGTCTTGGAATAAAATGTTTGCCATGTCTATATTTTTGCCATACAGCCTGTCTGTCAAGCTTGGCTCTGGTTCTTAATTCCAAACAATAATCCTTTCATTTCAAAGTGTGATGTTAATCTGAATTTTCCTACAAGAGTCTGTAATGTGAGTGATAGGTGGACTTCTCTAGCTTCCTTTTGTGGCAGCCTTGGAAGCAGCAGAAGTGTGATAGTTATTTGTTGCAGCGGTGCTCATATAGAGTATGCTGATCGGGAGTGTGTGGAGGCAGGGTCATAAATAACTGAACGATCTGGAACTGTATTCTGTTTGGAGAGTGTAAAAAATTTAAAAAATTTAAGATTTTTAAAACAAAAGTGGCTTTGGTTGCAGACAGACAATTGAGGTTTCCCAAATAGTCCTTTTCCTTCTGAACTCCTACGTACATAAGAAAACTCCTGATTTGCAGTGTCAACCCTAATGCCATCCTAGTTTTTGCACACATTAAGATAATATGTAACTGAATATGAAAAGAATAAATGGAAATGGCTGGTAAATGTGAATGACTGCAGAATGTGAAGACTGAAAGCAAATTGTAGGAAAGAGTTGGTACTGGTGTTTGTTTTGATTTAATTGTCCCCTCTTGTATGTCCTAAAAATGGGCTCTTGTGCATGTACTTTTCAGTAAGCAAGAGCATTTTTGATAGGCTGCTGCAATATGCTAGGAAGTATTGTGTTGCATTTTTCAGTCACCTTGGAGAATGATTCCTGTGGGGTTTTGTATGCTGTTTATGTGCACAAACTTCTGAAAAATTCAGAGGGAAATTTAGGGCTGAAGAGACTGCTCCATTTCCTTGTCCACCCTGCATACAGCCTTGTGAAGGCTGCATACAGTCATCAGTGGTGCCCAAAAGAGTGGACTTGAGGGTGACATTATGCACTAGAAGTAAGTGGTGGAGGTGAAAGACAAAACATGAGCTATCCACAGATACCAAGATACCTAGCGGCACGCTAGAAACAACGTACTGCGCTGTCCGCTTCTGGGACAGCAGTGCAGAATACATGCACTGTTGGGTGCGCTGAAAAAAGTGGTGGATGCTGTGGGCTGTGCATTGTTAAGGAAGAGGAGATGGACCTGGAGCTAATCTGTTCTTCGGGAGAGGGCGAGAGAAGAGGTGGAGGTGGCTGGGAGGCTTTGCAGGGTGCAGGAGCTCAGAGCTTGGGCGTAGTGTCTGCATGGGAAAGCACCTGTTTGTACGGCTAAACGAGGTGTGGGCTATGGCAGTGGATTCTTCTTTGCGTTAACAATCTGGAGACTGGGAGAAAAACGATGGAGTGGGGAACTTTCCGGGGGCTGAACTCGGTGTAGAGTAGCATCGGGTTTCTGTCTGGAGGAATGAAGATGGAGGCAGAGGGGAGTCGGGAAACTGGGTCCTGGAGGTCTCCTGGACCAGGAGGACAGATCTTGCAGCTCTTGTTTCTAGCACTGAGTTTTGAGAATCCTGATAGGAATTATGGAAAAACCCTAGACCTGGCCTGGAAGGACCCCCTTACGTCCAAGAGCAGGATTAAATAGTAGCATTAAAGGATTAATCTAATTGTGTACATTTGAAGAAAAGGACTTGGAGAACAGAAGTTCAGGTAGATAAGCAAGTAAGTGGTAAGTACATGCAGTGCAGGTGATTTGCAGTGCAGCAGCAGTTCTTTAGTGAACAGGTTGAAAGCAGATTTGGAGGAAGCGTTTCCTCATATCTGATAAACTTTTTTTTTTTTAACAAAAAAAAGGGGGGTGGTGGTGTCTCACTTGCTTTTAAGGGTGAGTGTGATGAGGCTCTAACAGTTTTCTTGCTTCTGCAGGACCTTCGCTGGCCTTTGCAGATTCTAAAAGAATAACCTGTAGTGCATGAATATCCAGATGTATTCCTTAACCTTTTTGCTGATTTTAAACAATATTGTTTGTGGTCTCTGCATGTGATAACTGTTTTGTGGAAAATACAGCTTTCAAATATTTCTGCAAAAACATCAGAAATGTCTTAACCATAAGGAAGAAAAAAAGAATATTAATTTTCTAGCTACACATACTGATAACCTCTGTATTTCCGAAACTGTTAAAACCCAAAGAATTCTGTGGCTGTACAGAGTCCTTGTGTAAAGAGATCTGAGGTACTAGCTGCTTTTGAGATACTGGAAAACTGAAGATGGACTTGCAGCCTCACTGTCTTAGTAACGTAGACTGCACTAGTTCTGGTTGCAACTTTTTGTAGCTTGCACAGTAGTTGTGTGAATAATGGCATTTTTGAAACCTGATTTATTTTTTTTTTCCTCCTCTCCAAGGCTCTTTGCTTTATTGTGGAATTATCCACTGTCTAAATGCAAATTCAGATTGGAAGTATACTTGTAGCTAGGGCTCTCTCCTAGGATGAGGTAAATAACATGTTGTGCAAAAGTAATAATCTGCATGTCTTCTGCCAGTCTGCTGCTGTGAAGAATCTCAGATTCGATCAGCTCAGATGATTTGTGGTGAAAATGTGCTTTCTGGGCATGTCTTGGAGGAAGAGGAAGTGCCAGATCTTAAACATTTGAAATATGACAAAAGGGCCCATGCTAAAGGGATGTCAGATCTCATTCAAAATTCTCATTTTGAAACTGAGTAAGCCGATGAAGATTATGTTCATTCAATATATAATTGGCTGTGTCTTTTATGCTTGTTTAAAGTATTAACAAAGCAAGCCAGCAGTTTGTTTTGTAATATTATAAAATACTCAGGATTGTGGATTCTGTCTTTGTGTAGATAATGGTGATCAGTTCACCCTCGTCTGTTAATTTAAGTCTTGGAAATGCTCTTTAAGGTTCAATACAGACTAAGTTTGTTCAAGTCAGGTAATGAAGCTGAGGCAGGAGCATCAAGATACTTAACTTTGCTGCTAATAAAAGGCTTGCTTTCTTTCTGGTATCCTTCCACTGTAAAACAGTCTTGAGTTTAGAGTAGAGAAGCCCATTGTGCATGAATGGATGGGAATAAAGTTTCAGTTTCAGGCTTCATCCCTCCAATGTTCTAACTCTCATGCTCCTCTCCCCCCTGCTGCCCCCCATCTTTTCTTTGCAAGCTTGGCAAGTCATGCTGCGTGTTACTGCTACATGCAGGCTGATAACCGTTCAGGAGGGTTTTGTGTTCTGGCTGGCTAGCCTGCTGTTCTCTCTTGTCTCCTCCAAGGCTCAACAAATGGTTTCTGAGACCTCGTCAAGCCCCCATAATAGCACATTTGGGATTACAGCATAGCTTTATTCATAGCTACAATTTTTCGTTAGGTACAAGGCCACTTGTGAACTAGTTCCGAACTTTTGTGTATTGTAGGCTTCCCATTTGAGAAGTAGCTATTTGAATAAATATATTGAATTTTCTATAGAAGCATATGAAGTTCTTAGTAGCTTATATAAGAAAGGTACTGGATAGACAATTTAATATTCTGCTTTTTTACAAAGAATTCTACTGAAGTTGCTCTGTTGCTTGTGTTTTGCATATCCTAGTTAACGACTGATTTAAGCATATGAAGATTGGGATGCTAAAGAGTCCTTGTAAAATTATATGCAATACTTGAACAAAAAGACACTGCTGTTTAGGCAACAGTTTCTATTCAACTGCCTCTTAACTACCTTGACTGTTAAGTGGTAGTACGACAAAACATATTATGCAGTCAGTTTAGAATTTGAAAGAAAAGAACTATAAGCCAGGATTAAAGCTGTAGATATTTTCTTTAAAGGACAAAATGTTCGAGAGAACATAATGATTTTCTCAACTACAGATGATAGCCTAAACATCCAAAATTAAAATTAGTCTTGAAAAAATGCACGTTTTGTGAACAGGGAAGAACACAATTAAAGGTCACTGAAACAATCTGCCTGTTTTTCTGTGAAAGCTCTGTGCTGTGTGCTTGTAACACCTTGCATACAAGATGTTGACATTTGAATAAAGGACACTTGAGAGTTGCACTAAAAATGAAGTCTCAATTCATTATTGTCTGTGTGAATAATACGTGCGACTGAGAACTTGGAATACAAAAGGATCTGAATTGCAGCAAACCCGATTCCACCCTGTATTTCTGGCTGAGATGTGTTTTCTGGGAGCAGCATCACCTTCCCCTGTGAGGGGGAGCCCTAGCTACGGGTGTACTTTCAGTTGCGGTTTGAGTTCAGACACTGGATAATCCCACAATGAAGCCTTGGAAAGTCAGATTTCATCAACTCTGTTGTTCTCACGGAGCTACTATGCAAGGTATGGAGCATAACAAAAGCAACTGGAGCAAGATCTACCTGGGTAGACTTCCAAGACGGCAAGGTGGTACACTTGTCCCCGAGTGTAATTTCAGTCTTATCTAACTTTTTGTACTTGAACTGCTTGGCGTTCAAACTCTCTCTTTTCTTCTGGGGTGAGTGTCAATCCTGTTTAATCAGGTGTGAACAAAACAACCTCTCACAAGTACATGTGCGAACAGTGCCATTCACTGTTATGTTAGTTCAACTTTGTAGAAGCTCAACTGGAAGCTTATATGAATCTGCTAGATGAGTGTCAGATACCAAAAGACTCAAAAAATGAGTAGCTATTGCAACACTGAAAACTCTATGGGTAGAACTCCAGGCACACTTTCAAAGGGGGAAAAATAGCGTTACGACTTCATTTCCATCTGCCTGACTAGTTTGCCTATGCTGTGTGAGATCAGAGAGGCTACAAAGCAGAAAATACAGTAATGCATGGCTCGTTAGTTGCATTTCATTTAGGGGGGTCCTCTGTCAGGGAGGTATGCCAAGACCAAACTTTGTGACAGTGAGTAGCTACTTACTGAAACAGCTAGTCAGGACAGCCACAACAAGGGAATTTTGACTTGGGACTTGGCCTGCAGTAGGATGAAAGAGCAGATTCAAACTGTTACTGCTGAGGGCTGTCTATGGCAAACATGGTTTGTTCTTTGCTCCTGGAGGGATGCTGAATCTATACAAGGTTAAGAAATCTGCTTGACGTACTGCAACTTCAGTTGAAAAAGGAAAAAAAAAGAGAGGGGTGGTGATGGCAGGAGATGGCTTCTTAAAGCTAAAAGAGAGCCAAGAAGGTGCAATATTGCAAGCTGCTTGGGAACCATTTCTGGAGCTTCACTGGGCTCTCAGTGAGTATGTGTCCCTCAAGACACACTGTAAAACCATCAGTTGAAAAAACGTGACATGGTGAAATAGTAAAATAAAGGAAGCCCTTGGGAGTAAGGATATGTTCTTTGAAAAATTAATATAGAAATAAAAAGTAAGTAATAAGCTAAATGTAAAACTGTAGTGTGAGAGCCAACCTGGCAACGTCCCCCCCATATAACCCATATAAGCCCTCAAAAAACACACACACAAGCTCCCCCTGCCTTGAGAAACTACTTGAGAAAGGCATGAAATTAATCTTTGTTTTTCTCCCTCTTTTCTGATCTATCAGTAGCACAATGCTATCTGTAGAAGCAGGGCACCACTGACCTATAAAAGGAGTTGTTTAGACAAGATGAAATGACAGCAGAAGAGCTTTCGTTTTGTCTGTGTGTTATGAAAGAACTTGAAGAACTGGAGGTGAAGGAATGCATTGGGGGATCTGTCTCAAAGTGCAGTGTTTGGGGAAGGGGCTATTTGAACAAACTGAAGTGAACAGCAGTCGTCAAGATGAGATGTGTTTGCACATCTGAAGGAGTTCAAGAATGAAGTAAGCCAATTACTAACCAGAAAGTATAACCCAATGCTTTAAATTGTCCCAGTCACGGAAGACTGGAAAGGGACAGTGGTGAGATCAGTTTTTAAAAGGCCTTTTTGGAAGAGTGGAAACTACTAACTAGTAAGCTGAACCAAGAGCAGAGATAGTGGACACATGCAAGGTGCTCAGGTGAGGAGACAACAGCCTTATAAAACACATTCAACACCTCCTAGGTCTATTAAAATCTTTTGACGGAGTTAGCATACAGGTTAAGGCAAAGTAGTTGATGTAATCTATCTAGGTGTTCAAAAGGCGTTCTGTCAAGTCCCCTATCAAAGACTTAAGATGAACTTAAAGATGGTCCTTCTCTGGATAGAGAAGCTAGTTAGAGATGTGAAGTAACGGTGAGAGGTCATTACTGGTATCTCTCGGGAATATGTGCTGTTCAGAAGTTTTGTTTGGAAATCACTAGTCTTAAATAGTTGGGCAACAGCTTTGCTGATGAGTGGGTGCTACTTGGGATAGTGAAGGCAAGGACTGATTGCGCAGGCTTGGCCCTCAATATCAGAAAGTTCTCCAATAATAGATCATACTCATTGATTTGAAGTGACGCGTATAAGAAAATGGGCCTTTCTTTACTCACACGACGGTAGCCTCTGAATTTATTATTTAAGAAAAAGATATTGGAGTTCAAAATGACAGTTTTGTGAAAGTGCCAGCTCAGTGCAAGTAATTGCTAAAAAGCAGGGAGAATCACAGGACTTAACTACCAATGGAGTGGAGCACAAAACATGGTGTCATTGTTGCTTTAAATCCTATTTTCAGTATTGTAGGCATTTCTAATCCCTTCATCCCACGCAGGGTATAATAAACCTAAGGAGGGCCAACAAGGATACTCAGAAACGTGGAGCAGTGTCTATGAAAATTTAAGTCATTGCCATAGACAAGGACTCTTCTGTGTGTGAGAGTGAGGGATAGGGAGAGTCTCTGAAATCCTGAGTGTCATTGAGAAGATAGGAAACAGTTGTTCAGCGACTGCATACATTTATGAAAGATAAATCTGTTAAGGGCTATTAAATAAGAAAATATAATCTATGAACCTGTAGCTCCTACAGTAGTATGTTTGTCACTGTTAGGCGAATTTGTGACTTGAAAAGCTTCTCATCATAAAAGTTTTTTTCAAAGCAGCAAATATGCTGTTTCCTCCATGTAAACCATATAATTTCACAGATTTGACTACTGAAGAAAAATGTACCAAAAATAGAAGTTACCCAATGAAATCATGGTTTTCTGAAGTTTAGACCAGTGCTTTAACCCTGTTTGTTGTTTGTGTTTCAGAACAGATGCTTTGAAATGCTGTGCTGTCTTTCTACAACTTCTAGTTTCTGAAGTGGTACAAATATTGAGGTGACTTAAGAGCTATTTGAGAGGAGGAAAGTGCAAATGAAATACAGCAATCTTCTCCTTTATAGAGAATTTGTGTTGCTTTACATAAAAGTACTGCTAAGACTGCCATGTCCTTTAATAAAGCAGCATGAAGCTTTGAGTCTGGAGTGGGGTATTGCTGCCCATCAACTAGTCTCCTCATAGGAGCAATCTTCATAATTTTGTGGTTTTAAAACTTTGGTTTTTAGGCTGGCTGTCAAATTACAATTTTGTGGGAGAAGGGAGGAGAAGATACTTAATCAAATCCCAGGGATTCTTGCTTCTGTGGAACTTCTGCTCTGGAGTTAATTGCAGGGCTAGATGGGGGAGTTGGTTTGGTTTTAAATTAATTATATTTTTTTTCTTCAATTACGTGGTTTCACCACCACTAAAAAGCAGGGAGTGAAGTGAGTGGCATCTTGCTTTTTCTCCTCCATTTCTCTCTCCTCTACCCATTCTTTTGTTGTCTTTTGTTCTTACTGCACACTTAGTGCTGGTTTTGATACTCATCATACCCCACTGGAGGCTAACAGAAATTGTTAACCCAGGAAAAAAGAAGTGGATAACTTTTTGCCAAATGCAGGAGGTGAATCATCATGGAGGAGTGTGGCACAGATCAGAGCTGGCAGAGGAGTCAAGGCTTTTCTTTCCACAGCAGCAAATTCTTAGATCAGAAGAACCACATGTACAGTGTATCATTGAATTTACTTGGTTACTTTGAACTTATTGCCAAACTACATGTTATGGCGAAAGGTGTTAATTTAAAAAAAAATGAAAGAACAAAAGGAATGAAGCGAATCGGTAATTGCCATTCACCTCGTAGTGTCAGAAGCCCAAGTGTTTATTGGCTTGTTGTTGATGGTTTTTCCTCTAGCTGTGGAAATGACCTTTTCTTTACCCATGAAAAGGTCTGATTACTGAAGGATTTGTTTTGAAGTAGAAAATATTCTCAGCATAAGCTATCTGATAAGAGTAATGATGCTGTTCTGGCACAGCAATCTTGCCATTTAAGTATTCTGGGGATGGAAAAATTATGAATGCCTGAGTTAGACCCTTAATAAATTCAGTTCTGGTAGTGCATCTTCCCCTGCAATAATTTCTTTATGTTAGCACTGTGGTGAGTAATATGGCTTTTTATTTTTATGTGACATCTTGTAAATTTAGATCCAAGTCCATGAAACATGCTTCAGTCACAAACTGAGTTCCTTGTACTCTTCTATCCTTTTGTAAAGGAGTTTTTTTTGTCTTTTTCTTAAAGCACACCCTATCTAAAAATGGCGTACTGCAGTGTTAGCAAGACTTAGTCACGCTGAAGCATTACTTTCAGGATAAAATGTATATTTCTGAGGAGGGGGGCGAATAGCAACAAGAAAGAGCACAAACTGGCTTTTTCCCCCCCGTTTTGGAATATGCTGTCTTTTACCTGTTTGCTTTTTTTGTGCATCATGTACATATCTTTAAAAGGCAGAAAAACCCTAACCATGCAAATCTGTTGAAATATTACCTTAGAGATAAGTCTTTAAATTTTTTCTTCTGCTAGGTTGTTTAGTATTTACATTAAAACATGATCTTTCTATTAGTCCTTCTTTAAGTTAAATTTTAATTCAGATAGAAATTACTGACAAAGTTGAAGATAATCTCTGCCTTGCATTAAGATAGTGATATATTTGTGTTACCTCTCTGGAAGAAAAAGAGGGAGAGGAGAGAACAGCAGGGTAGTTAAAATTAAATATGACGTTTCTGTGAACTTCTCTGAGTTTTGCAATTTATTTAAATTTAATGATATGACTGTGCAAACACTTCCTAAGGCTCACCAAAACTTAGCGTAATCATACAGCGCATTGACTGAAACTTGATGTAGCTGTAATCTATGGCACGTCTTTATAAAATTAAGGGCTGTATTGATGAATGGGAGTGGTTGCTCTAGTTCGTATGAAAGGCCTATCCAGCTGTCTTTGACAGTTAACTCTAGCATATCCTTAGGAAGTGAAGCAAAACTAGAGCAAGCATGTAGTGGTGCTTTCGTCCTGACACATTTCTGCTTTGTCTGGTATCCAGAACTACTATTATCTTAAGGTGAAATTAAAATTTGGGGTTCTGGATTTCCACCGTATTGTTCGCTTGTAGTTGCTCTGGAACTGTTTAAACACAAAGGAAAAGGAACCTAAGGAGATGAAGGATGGGGTGCTTTTTTTTTTTTTTTTCTTGCCTTACACTAATCTTTATTCTATTTTTGTCATATTCTGCTGTGAAACCAGGCAAGATGTAGCTGGTCTTCCTGATAATAGTTACGTACTAGTATCATTTGAGAGCCCCTGCCCATCAGCAACACCTACGAAAACGAGGACGAGCCCTTGGAAATGTACCTGTTGGAGAAGACGACGGCTCCTCAGGGTTGCGCAAGCTGCTGTTGCGTGGGTCTGGACCAGCACCGACTCCCGAGGTGGTCGGTGGTGTGGACGGGGGGGTGTGCTGGCTGTTCCCCCTTCCCACCCGCTGCCTCGGGTCGTTCATTAAACCCGCGTGCCAGCGCGGCTCTGCTCCCGGTCGTGTGCGGAGGTCTGGTGCGGCAGGGATGCTCCCTTGTTTGCAGGCTCCCCGTCCAGCTCCAGCTGAGTCTAGACAGTTGCTCGCTACGTATTTTTTTGAATGTGCTTCCACGCATTTTTTTTTGATTCATATCTTCCTTGCATATCTCATGTTTGAAGTTAGAGAAAAAGTAGATAACACTTACTACTGTAGAAATATGGAAGCAGTCTGAAATTTCCCGTTTGGGAGTGAGCACTGTTACAAGTGTGTGAAACTGTAAAGCACGTACCGATGGTGGCAGCCGCATTAGAATGGGTGCGAGGTGCCATTCTAGTGCAAGCGCAAATACAGAAGAAGTCGCGCTGCTTTATGAACTGTATTTATCCTCATCTGTTGATTAACTAGTACCAACTGTTCTCTTCACCTCTTCCTGGAAAGTCTTCGCAGGTAACTTTGTAGAGGAGAGAAGAATAGTTGTGAACTACTCATTTTAGCTGAAATCCTTGACAAAGTAGCTCGGACTCCCAGCTTTTCTGACTGGGTTGCATTCTTCATGATCCGTTCTCATTTATTAATACATAAGAGGCTTCCATGACAGAATCTGGGTTTTTATCTGATTTTTGGCAGATTTCTTCTGTGAAAGGAACAAGCTACAATCTATGATGGGATAAAGTTTAAGCTGGTTGTAAATACATTTAAATACTCTGGGCTTGAATAAATCTGAACTTTTAAAAATAGTCATGCTTTGGTTGTGTAGCAGGCAGTTTATAAGAGAGAAGATAATGTTAACCTCTCTTGTGTAGGTTTAATGCATGTTATAGGACTATGCCATTTTTCAAAATGTTTTGAAGTTCAGCCAAATGAAGAAGCAGCAATTTGAGCTAATGTTTATCTTCTGGTCTTACTTTATCCAACTTGTTTTAGCCAATATAACTGAAATGTGTTTTTTGTTTGCTCACAAAACCCAATAAAAAGTGGCCCTTGGAAAATTAGGTATTTTTAGAATAATCTCATTTGGGAAATTATATATATATATATAATGCATAGAGCATCAGTAAAAGTAAAATAACTTTAGTGACCCTCAAAAAGCTATAAGTGAAGGGCATAAATCTAGTTTATATTGTTCCCATATTTTGAGAAAATCTACTTCTTTAGCTATGGTAAGTTTTTTCCAGTGAACAGAATTATTTCTGCAGTGGGTGTAGCATTTAACTGCAGCTTTCTGGCAAAGGTGAGTGTACTGCATCAAGCTGACGTGGAAAGAAAGTACTAGTTAGAAGATAAACTAACTTCATCCTGAATGTGGGCAGAAGCCACTGTGCTTCTGCTATGACTGCTCTCTGCCTTTAGATAGCTCCAGTGCTCATCTGAGCATTCAGCAGGCCACTTCAGCTCACTAATGTGGCAGAAAGTGTACCAAATAAAAAATTGGAAATACTTTTCCACTCTGTGAATAAGCTCATCTCCATCTGCAAATGAGTGCCTGGGCTCTAGCGCAAAGGACAGGAGTGTGTGTGTGGATGAAGATGGGGTTCTTTCGAAAGCCAACCATTGACTCAAAGCAAGCTATTGTGCAAAACTTCACTGTTAGTTTTCAGTTCTTTTTATCAACATAATTGTAAAACATTTAAATGTATGAAACCCAGCGGGTTTTGTAAAAATGGAATTACAAAAGGATGAAGTGGTTATCATTGCATCACTGTTAGCTCAGATACTTACTTTTTTAGAGAATGATTTGTAAGATTTTGCTCGTTATTTTGGGTTTACCTGAGGATACAATGTCAACGATCAGGCTTACTGTGTGTACTAATTAGTTTGACAAAAGTTTTGACCTAAAATGTGCTTTCTGGGAAGTTGGGTGCTTATAATGCAATTTTCTCAGCCTGTGTGCCAAGTTGTTAGTACCAATTTTTTTCCTATGCAATTTATTTTCTGCTGATGCACACAGTCTTTGCTATTTGGCTGTTACCCTCTATCCTCACAGAACTGTTATATCTCAATCTGCACAGCTATACCTGTCCAGCTTTGTACATTTAAATGTATGCAATGATAACCCCTGGGTTTCATGCATTTAGATGTTTTACAATTTGGAACTTTTTTCAGTCTCAGTCAGCTGGACTGTGACTATAAACCTGACTAAACAATACTTTGGTGCATTCTTCAGTTATAAAAGCTGTATATCTTGGATGTGCTTGTTGAGGTTTAACCCTGGTAGGCAGCTCAGCCCCACGCAGCCACTCGCTCCCTGTGGTAGGATGGGGGACAGAATCAGGAGGGTAAAAGTGAGAAAACTCGTGGGTTGAGATAAAGACAGTTTAATAGGGAAAGCAAAAGCCG
This sequence comes from Haliaeetus leucocephalus, assembly GCF_000737465.1. Taxonomy (NCBI): domain Eukaryota; kingdom Metazoa; phylum Chordata; class Aves; order Accipitriformes; family Accipitridae; genus Haliaeetus; species Haliaeetus leucocephalus. The sequence continues at coordinate 4,250,504 of NW_010972787.1, forward strand.
TGCACACAAGCAAAGCAACACAAGGAATTCATTCCCCACTTCCCAAGGGCAGGCAGGTGTTCAGCCATCTCCAGGACAGCAGGGCTCCATCACGCCTAACGGGGACTCGGGAAGACAAGCGCCATCACTCCGAATGCCCACCCTTCCTCCTTCTTTTCCCTGCAGTTTTTATTGCTGAGGATGACATCGTATAGTCTGGGATATCCCTTGGCCAGTTGGGGTCAGCTGTCCCGGCTGTGTCCCCTCCCAACTTTTTGTGGCCCCCCCCCCCAGCCTGCTCTCTGGTGGGGTGGGGGGAGAAGCAGAAAAGACTTTGACACTGTGTAAGCACTGCTCAGGTATAAGTAAAACATGGGTGTGTTATCAGTGTGATTTTGGTCACAAATCCAAAATGTAGCCCCAGAGGAGCTACTATGAAGAAAACTAACTCCATCCCAGCCAAAACCAGTACAGTGCTCTAGTGTCCACTTCTAGAATACGTTTATCTTGTTGGGGTGCAATGGTCTTGGGGGACATAAGTCAACTTCCTTTAGGGGTGAAGGGGTTTTGTTAGGTCTCCGTGGTTTTCTGTGTGTAAGCACAAAGCACATTGGAAGTTTGTGGAATGTACGTGAAAGCCATTGAAATCCAGTAGGTAGGGTGAATTTATTCTTGGTTTGTGTGGAATCCATACAAATCACCTGCAGACTATACTAAGATCTGGAGGTTCAGATACCAGTATTTATATTATTGAGGAAAAATGTAATTCTAAAGGCTTGTTCTTTTTCATATAAATGTAACCTTTGGGTTTCTTTTTTATGCTGCTTGCAAGTAGCGGTATCTGTGCATTGCTTTAGTTTTACAACGAGTCACAGAATAATTTCCTTGGAGACAGCTACCACTGCACACATTGCAAATACTAGAACAAACTCTAAATATTGAATAAAGAAAGATTAGCGTTCCAATAAGACATGAAATTCAAAGTTGTGTCCTCACACTAATCTAAATTACATTGAAAATGAAAAGTTTTACATTTCTCTGTAGTAAATGGTCCTCAAAGTTATGTATTTATGCATCCAGACTTGCCCTGTTCTTTTCTACCTAAGTTTTGGAAATGTTGTCAGACATGGAAAACAGTATTAAGAATTAGCTATGTGTCTTGAAAATATATAATGAATGTACTAGACAGCTGTGAAACTCTTTACAGTCTGAGAGGAGTAATAAACAATGTAGTTTATTTTACAATCCCACATAGAGTACTTCAGGTTGGAAGGGATCTCTAGAGGGCATCTGGTTCAACCTTCCACTCAAAGCAGGACCAACTTTGAAATTAGCTCAGGCTGCTCAGGGTTTTACCCAGCTGAGTTTTAGATATCTCTTAGCACGGAGAAATCTGTCAAATCTCTTATACTTTTTGACTAGCCATGGGGGTTTTTTTCCTTCATGCTACCTAATTGGAATTTCTCTTTTTGCCATTTGTGACTGCTGCCTCTCATCAGTTTGCTGGGCACCTCCAAGAAGAGTCTGACTCCTTCCCTGTACCAGCCCATGAGCTGACTGAAGGCAGCGATCGGATCCCTCCTTGGTCTTCTCTGAAGGCTGAACAAACCTGGCGCTCTCAGCCTCTCCTTACGTGTCACGTACTTCAGACTCCTGCTGCTCTGCTGGACTTGCTCAGTATGTCAGTGTTTTTCTTGTGCTGGAAAGCCTAAGACTGAATATGGAGCTCCCAGATGTAGTTTCACAGTACTGAATGTAGGCGAATAATCATCATTTTCCACCTGCTGGGTACACTCTTGCTAATACAGCCCAGGATTTGGCTGGCTGCCTTTGCCATGGGGGCACGTTGCTGTGTCATGTTCAGCTTGTCCCCAGGACGCCCAGGTCTTGCTCTGTAAAGCTGCTTTTGACCCCTTTGACAGTGTGTCCCGTTGCGTGGGGTTATTCCAAAATAGAGACAGGTCTTTGCACTCGTCTTTGAACTTTCTGAGGTTCTTGTCTGCCTATTTTTCCTGTCTGTTGAGGTCTGTCCAAACGGCGACTCAGTTCCTCGGTGCATCAACCATTGTCCCCAGTTTAGCATCATCTGTGGATTTGCTGAGGATGCCTTCCATCCTGTTGTCCTTTCATTAATGAAGATGTTATATCAGGCCCCGTATCTGCCCCTGAGGGATGCACTAGTAACTGGCAGCCTGTTGGATTTGTACCATTGATTACAACCAATTAAGTCTGGCAGTCCAATCGATTTTTTTCATCTGTTCTGTAGTTCAGCTGTCCAAGCTCTCTAATTTGGCTGTGAGTATGCTATGAGATCATGTCACAAGCTTTGCTAAGGCCGGTGTAACATCCATTGCTTTTCCACTGTCTATAGAGCTACTCCTCTCATTGTATAGGACAATGAGGTTGATGAGGCACAGCTCACCCTTGGAAGATCCTTGCCAGCTGTTTCCAGTCATTTCTTTTCCTTCATGGGCCTGAAAATAGCTTCCCAGGAGGGTTTGCTGCATAACCTTTTCAAGGACTGAGGTTAGGCTGATTGGCCTATAATATCATTGAACCTTTTGCCCTTCTCAAAGAGGGTCCTGATACTTGCCCTTTTCTAATTGTCAGGAGTCTGCCATGATCACTGTGACCTTTCGCAGATGATAGAGTGGTTTTGCAATGACATTTGCCGGCTCTGTTAAGCACCCTTGAATGCAGCCCACCCGGTCACGTGGACTTGTGCGTGTGTCTGTCCACTTTGCTGAAGTCATCCCTAATTTGATTTTCCTCTACTTCCTTCCACCAAGACTGTGCCACTAGCCTTGGGAGCGTGGTAGTTGTGCAAGTGGACTGTGATGTGAAAACCAGTGCCAAGAGGGCATCGAGAACCTCAGCTTCTTTTGTGCCCTTTGTCACTTGGTTCTCCACCATGCCCATTTTCTGGGTTGGTAGTTAATAGGTGCAAAATGCAAATATAAATACAACTCATGGTATAAATATCTTATTCTGGCAAGACTATTTGGTGCCATGAGTGTGGTGTTGAAAGAGGAAACAGAGGTTCTATCCTTCCAAGTCATCATTTGAGTGGGTACTCACAAAAGTGAGGCTGCCCTCAACTTGCTGTGCTTTCTGGAAAATGATGCATTGTTTTGGTGGGTGTGTAAGTGTCTGCTGTGTATACAACATTGGCATTTAGTATAAATGTATAAAACCTTTCAGCTTCAAAATTTGCATTTGTGTATTCATATGCTTCCAAAGAACTGAATTACTACTTCTTCCAGTAGGCTTCACTGGATGTCATGTGTGGCAAGGGTGATTTTAATTTTTTTAAAAATCTGATTTAAAAACAAAACCAAAAAATAACACTACTGTGTCTTGGGGGAGGAGGCAGCGGATGATGCCACAGAGTGAAAATGCCAAGTCTCCTAAATGTAATAATTTGCTGTCGTAAGTGTTTTATTTTCATATTGTAACCTATAGCTGTGTTTTGCTAAGTTCCTCTGTCCACCTCAAATCTACACGTGGAGCGTGTCCTTGTATTTGTTATGTTAAATTTCAGTAAAACACATAGGAGAGGAGCGACAAAGAAAACTAATGGGAATGCCACAGTTTAACTTCATGTTATCTTTCTCTTCACTTGTAGTTTAAATCTTTACTGTTGAACACTATTCTGATACTTACAAGTAGACTATAATAAAACCTCTGATTCATCTATTTCCTTGCATGACATTCTGGTAGGTAATAAGGATTTCGTATTATTGCCTTACCTGGCTCCCTAGCCCGAATGAAAGCGCCTGGCCGTATTTTGCTGTTAATAGTGAAGATGTGCTACTGTTTGTACAGTTTAGGGCTTGGAGTTACTCAGTGTTCATCTAGGTGAGTTGTTCAAAGCGAAGGTGCTCTACAGCACAAATTAATTTTCAGCTAGTAAAATCAAAATGCTGTATTTAACGTATTCAGAGAATTTTGAGTTAGTACTGCTGAAGCTGAATCACTCCAGCAGTAGTGTGACAGTTGTGCTTACTCACGATCTGTTACTGTGACTACTATTGATGTTAATGGAATTCTCAAGGGTAGAATTAAAAAAAAAACAACCACCATGTGTTTCATTGGTAGGCTTATCTTTTAATTATCAGGCTTTTCGTATTCTTTAGGGAATAAGAACCGTAAACAATTAACAGATTCCTTAGAGTTTTCTGTAGAAGAGATGCTGCATTTACAGTTCCCTGTGGTAGTTGTAAGACTGTAGAGCCTATTTCCCTCAAATGTTTAACTACAGTCAAGTTTTACATTTCCTTGTTTATAAAGACAAAACTATTCCTAAATTGTGACCTGTTAATTTTGAATGAGATCTTTTTTTTAACTGTAATGTGAATTTAGAATTATTACCACTGATTTTAAGGTTTTGTTACTTTATTCTGCCGTTTTTATTACTCAATTGAATTTTAAACTGCTCTAGTGATCTGAATAGAGGATATATTCTAGTGTTGTGCCAGTACGGTTCTATAAAACATGATATGTGAGATGAAGTAACAGTAGAACTGATTTTTTTTTTAAAACTACCTTTTATGTAATAAGCCTCCTTTTTCTCCGTGTGTAGGATATTTTCTCCCACTTGCTGACATATTTATGCTTAAAGTATCCCTCTAAATAAAGAGTAGAAATACCAGGCATTTTAATACTAAAGGTTTGCAATGTGCTCACATTCAGCAGGCATCTGTTCCTACTCCTTTTGATTTTAGTTTTTTTCAGATAGACTGTGTGTCTCTTAGGGTGCTGTTGTACTTCCAGATTCAGCAGAACTTTTAAAAAATTAATATTTTGAAGCAGCATTACAATAATAGCTTAATTCCCTCTAAGATGGCGGTTTTTGTTTTAGTTTATTCAAGCTGTAACAACAACACTAGGTAGTTATGCTCTTTTATGGTGATTTTGCAGGAATATTTATTTGTTCTTGTCATTAAACTCCACTGGAAGTGATGTTGCAGCTCCCCCCCCCCCCCTTTTTTTTTCCCCCAAGTTTATGCCTCTGATGTTAATGTTGTCTCTCTGAGGAAATGACATTTTAATGCAAGGTTATGTAGTTTTCGCGTGGCTACGGTAAATACTGCTATTTCCAGCACCCGTGTACGAAGTGAGTTTTCTTATTCTTACCGCTCTCACAACTGCCTGTTACTTAGTGGGGAGTATTAATGTGTTCAAGATGCCAGCCTACTGAGGTGCAGGAAAGTATGAATATATTGGTAGGAAAATAAGTTTGCAGATTGACGAGGTTTTCTAAGCCTGCTGGTAGGTGGAGGAGCTGCTGACGTTACTTGACATCTCATTCCTGGCCAGCAGAGAAAGTGGACAGGTTTTCCCAACAGGACTTCTCTGTTAGAAGGAAGAAATTTAGTTGAATTATGCTTTGAGTCTTACTGCGCCTTTAAAATGCAAGCTGTTAAGTGGCCAATTTTGTTACTTACAGTTGGCTGTGGAAGATGTTTATAAACAGGTTTTTTTCCCTTTTATTTTTTCTTATTGTTTGCTTTTTCCCATCTTGGCATTGAACATCTCTTTATCTTCAGAGAAGGAAATTGCCCATATCCAAAACCATAGGGAAGCCATTTGGGCTGTGTTATGATTCTAAACAGACTATTGGCAAAATATTTTTGGAAGTTTTGTAGAATAAGTTTGGTCACTCTGGCCTCTCTTTTGGCTTCATAACACTTTTGTAAACTCTTACCACTCCCTTCAAAAAATATTCCCCCAGTTCCCTTGGTTCCCAAGAAATTACACTAAGTTTTATAAAGAAAATCTCACTTGGCTCAAAGGTAGAAGTAGGAGCTGGTACTAGTGGTGTAATGGGTAACTGTGGTGTGTTACCAGCCTCAGTGCAGAACAGATGTTAGAGAGGGTTAAGAATTGGTTTATTATTTTTTATCTCAACTGTGTGTGCACGATTCAGAGAATTTAAGTCTTGGAAGCCTTAGGTTGTTTTTCCAGGTTCTGGAGGAGAGTGTAGTGTGGTGCTAAAAATGTGCTTTATCCCTAAATTGTAGGGGTTTTTTTCTTCTTTTTACCATGCTTGCATTTCTGCTAAACTACTTGGATAGGTTGGCAAGGTAGAGGCTGCTTGCTCTTTTTTCCTGCATGCAGCACCAGAGCAGAGCAAACGAGCGAGTGGTTAATTCCCTGCAGCCTGGGGTTGCTATAAGGGCAAAGCAAGGTTGGGCTTGGGATCTCTGGATCTCAACTCTTTAACTGCCGTTTAACGTGAGAAGATTAATTTTCAAGAGACTTCTTATTTCATCCATTGTTTTGAGGAGACCAAATGGTACGTTCTTAAACCCTGTTAAATTTCAGCATTAAAGCAATGATTTTAAAAGGGTTAATATACACAACTGAAAGTGTGTTCTTCCAGTTTTGTTCTATGAAACAGCTGAAATGTTTTTTCTAAAATTTTCCAGAGAAAGTCTGCCATCTGGTATGGAAAATTTTAGTCCAGACTTAATTTGGCAAAAAATTGACCGATTAAAAAATAGTTGTACAATCTTAAATGTAAGGCAGGCTTCATTGTAGACAGTGCTACCAGAAAGGCTTGAAATAATACCAGTTGTATGGTAGCACTTCTTGTTATACTGAGTTCTCCTTCAAATACCTTGAAATCTAAGCGGATAAGCAACAGGGCAATGAGAATAACCTTTAGCCTGACCCATTTTGCTCCCTATTCTGTCGGTGGTGATGCTTGTAACAGTAGCAGTTGTGTGATAGCACTTCCCCTGAAATAGGGATCTCTCCAAGCACCTTGAAAACTAAGTAGATGAGCACATAGGGCAGTGAGAATAACCTCTGGTCCAATCCATTTTGCTTCATATTTGTATCCAGTAATGGCCGTGAGCCATTGCTAGCTAAGGCAGAGAGAGGGTAAAATGATTTTTAGCTGAGAAAATTTCCCTGTATCTTTTTCTGTCAGCAGCATAGGAAATCTCAGTGCTGGAAAGCAGATTGGTGCTCATGGAGCTGTAGCTGCTCATGGAGTGGTCCATAACTCCCCTACACACCATAAATTTGTGTAATTTGATTTGAAATCTGTTTATCCTTTTGATCCCTATAATATTATCTCATCATGAGTTGCACAGTTTGATTATGTATTTAATACCATAATGGTTTCTTGTTTTCAGGCTTCATGGAACTTGTTTTCCTCTAGGGTGAGAAATAGGGGATTGTTCCCTACTCACACCTTGTTTTGGTCATGTATGAGTTTGTGCTCAGCACTGGCTCTTTCTCTTCCAGACTGGGAAGTTTTAGGGGTTTATTATATGGAAGCTTTTTAATGCCTTCTGTTGTTGTCCTCCCTACTCTCCCCCCCCCCCCCCTTTT
>NW_010972787.1:4257836-4362692 GCF_000737465.1 Haliaeetus leucocephalus
TTTAAGGGAAGCTTTTTAATGCCTTTTTTTTTTTCCCCCCTTCCCCCCCCCCCCCCCCCATTTGTGTCAGATCCCGTATCTTTTACCCTCTTTTATCTTGCTGAATCCATGTAATTACCCTCTTACTGAAATCTGCTCTCGCCCACTTGCTGTTTCATTCTTCCTCCTCATTAACTGTGTTCAGATTTTGTCCGTTAATTTCCCACTTCTTCCTCTCTCCTCTGTTTTGAAAGGTTATTGCTAACAGTGGGTTGTCTTTGAACCCAATGAAAAATCTCTTGGAAAGAACCTGACAATTTGAGGGATTAAATAGGTAGTTATGAATAGGGGAAACTGTGTTTCTGGTAGAAATACAGTAATTCAAAGCCTTGCAAATGTTTAGTGAGAGCTGGAGGAAACAAGCGCATACATTTTAAATGCTTAACTAGAGTTTTGTTTTATTTGCCTTTAGGATGTTTGAGTTGCATTTTTTTCAAGGTGGCTCTTAACAGCTGTGAAAGCTGGATTCATTAAAAATTAATAAGGATTCTTATGTAACTTGGAGATTGGGGCTATATGAGTGCTCCAAATATTGAAGGCAATACTGTTAAGTACCGTGTCCCCCAGGAGCGCTGTGGATGCCAGCCCACAAGTGGGAAGGACAAGCCCTCCATCTCTTAAACGTTTGAGCTCTTTGAGACTGAGCGTGGGCAAGAGTTCAGTGTCATCTTTTGCTGCAGTGTTCTCTCTTCTTCGTTTTGCTTTTGGTAGCTGGAGTTACTAATAGGCTTGCATTTTAAATAAATGACTGTAAAGTACATACTGACTAAAGTATGAGGGGGTGGTGGTGGTGTTTTTAAGTGTTATACATGTTTAAAGCTGAACAAACATTTCTCTGGATTCTTCAGATTGCACAGATACCTTGTGGGTTTTTTATTAATCTTGGTAGTTTTATTAGTTTGGTAGGAACAAAACTTCAGGGCACTTTTTGTGACCTAGAGGAAAGAAGATGTTACTGTGATGCTGCTTCTGGGCTACTCAAGAATTCATTAAAATAGGGGGGAGACTTACCGTGTCCCAGAGTAATGCATTTATGGGAGATGTAGCCCTAGCTAGATGTATTTCTAGTATGTATTAAATGTTTGCTTTGTTTTCTTCTAAAGAGAAGGAAGGAATGGGAGAGATGTCGATCATTGCACTTAAAAAAAAGTTTTTCAAAAAATCCCTATTTATGTAGTGAGAGCAAATTTATATTTTAGCTTTATCAAGGTAGTGTGCTTAGCTTATGGTTTAGCTGGGTATCCAGACATTAAACTAGGAAAGAATAAAAAGAAAATAAGATGCAGAATTTTTATTAATTAGAAACTGTCCTCTTAATGGTGGTGAAGAGCTCACTTTGAATTCATGGTGCAATTTAAAAAAAAACTTATTTTCTTCTTTCACAGGAAGGATGATAAAGATTACGCGCTAAAGCAAATAGAAGGTACTGGAATTTCTATGTCTGCATGCAGAGAAATAGCAGTAAGTAACATTAGTTCTTTCTACTAGCAAACAGACTTATTAAAAGTATTGATTTGAGTGCATGCTGGTTTTTGTTTGCTGAATCATGTTATTCTACTATGGGTGCTGTATTTTTATCATAGAGATACAAAAGAAGTACAAATGTCATAGAAGATTTTGCACACCTGTTATGTTTGCTGTCTAAAAATGACGATGTTTCAAAGTTACAATTTACTGCCTGCCTCAGGGCAGATTAACTTAAAATGCAGCAGTTTAAAAGCATGATTAGAGTCAGTGGCTTAAATTACATATTTGATCTGACTTTTGCACTAGTACTTCAGTTATTTTCCTAAAGAGATTAGTTCTTACTGGCTCATAATGATTAAAACATGTTAGCTTCTATTTAAGTGAAGACTTCAAAATAAACTGGCATTGTTGTTGCCTCAGAGGCTGTAGTACACCCATGGATATTGTTCAAACTTTTTCTTAAGTTACTCAGGTTTATATTTGTATATTCCATGTTGTTAGAAACTGGTGAATAAGGTGGTCTAGTTATGGTTTGTGACAGTCTTACAAGGAAATACTGGTAAAACTGGTATTCTGAAGTTTAACTGTTGTACGTTCTTATGTTATACTGCTGCTTGGCTTTATTTTTCTTGAAACATTTCAACTGAAATTGCTTACTAAAAGGAAATGCATGTTAGATGTGTGTGTGGGAAGCGAATAGTTTATTTTCAGTCCATATTCCTCAAGAGTGTAAAACTACACCTGCCTAATTTCATTTTTATTGACTGAAGTGAGTACCAGGCTTTCCTACTTTGTCAACTTCCAGTTGGCTTTGTGATTTTGAACACTTTAGCCTTTGAACTGAGTGAGGTGAAAAAAAATGAAGCGCAAAGAATATTCTTCAGGAGAAGCTCTTCCTGTCCATTGATGAAAGCTGAGCCTCCCTGCCGTCGTAGACATCCACTCCGAACTAAAGGAGCTGAAAACAGGGTCTTAAATTTTGCTTATTTCAACCATTTTGGCAGAAATTGTCCAAATACTGTGACTATTCCAGGCTGAATGCTTTTGGGAAGTGTCAGCTACCATTTCAGAGGGGTTTGCGAAAATTCTTTATTTGTCTTTTTGCAGTGATTTACCTAGAGAATTTTGAAGAGTTTGTTCTGCTTGAGCTTGGCAGGAGAAGCTTGGCTGGTGTTAGGGAGGTGTCTCTGCTCTGGGTATGACCCTAACCCAATTTCTATCTGTTAAAAGAGAATCACTAACTTGGCTGGCAGTTGGGAAGGATTTGGCCTCGTTACATGGCTTGGAGTGTTGTGTAGTCATTCCTCTTGGGCAGCAGGGTCCCCGGCAGTGATGGAAGAGGAGCAAGAAGCGGGGAGGCTTTCTCCTTGCTCTGAGCTGCTGCAGCATGCACCCTTTGAAGAGAGCAGCAGTAAAACACAGAACCCAGGTGGGACAGGGCTAGCGGGGGAAAGAGGGGAACATACTGAAGACACCAGAGACGCCAAGAAGGCAGGCATTGAGAGCAAAGAGGGGAGTGGAGCCCAGAAGCAAGCATAGTAGAAAGAGTAACCTGAAGCAACATTTCTTGAGCTGTTGTTGACTTTCCTTCTGGTTATCCTTCCAGGCTTGCAACTGCTGGTACTGTGGTTGAATTTTCCTGCAGTTGAATTGATAACTGACCATGGACTTCTAGGCTTTGAATTTCTTTTCCTTACCATTCTTTTGATGTTGCTGTTTGGAGGTAACAGGAGAATTTTTTCCCCCAAATGTGTTCTTTATCTTAATTCTGTTGTACAGAATTTTTCCCCCCCTTTCAACCAATTACTATTGTAAAAGGAAAAAAAGGAACCTCATATGGAGATGGATCAAATTGAGGATAATAGCCACACTGTTTATATTGATTATGTGAGTATGTGTAATGTATATATGAAAATGCTACTGAGCTAATCAGCAGTGTTGTACCCTAAAATGTCATCTATACATCTAATTAATGAAATTATTTGTTGTCATACTTAAAAAGTCAAGGCTGAATGCCACACTTTGTTACAAGGTATTCTGGACTACCCCAATTAATGCATTTTACAAGCATGGTGGTATTAGGAGGAACTAGGATGACTTGGTTTACATATAAGGTATATCCATTTCAGTTTCTCTGGAGAGCTGAAGCTAGTATATTTTACTTCGTGACTATCTGGGAAGAGTGCAGTTTGATATAAATCCCGGTGAAACTCTCCCTTGTTTTTACAACTCTGCAATGGCTTTTGTCTTGTTTATGATGACTAACTTCAGTTTTGGATTATTGAGTAACTTACATGTTTAAAAATGCCCATAGCCTACTCTTCTAAGACGTTTATTTGATGCAGACACCTGAGCTGAAGAACAGTGTCAGATCTTCAGAAAAAGAAAATAATTACTGAATACTGAAATATATCAATTACAGGGAAAGGTTTGAACTAGGTCAGAGACCTGAGTTGAAATGGCAGACTCAGTTATGTGGTGAGCTCAACCTATATATGTATGTGAAAGACTTCCTACATTTCAGTTCTTCCTGCAGCATGAGAACTGTAGACCTAATAACGTTCAAGAACCTAGCTAGTCTCTTACTTTGTTGAAATAAGAGGGTTTTTTTCCCAATGATTTTATGTGAACCATTTGTTTAAATGATAGAATTAACAGTAATTGTGGGAATTATGCTAATTGAATCAGTGTCTTTAATGGCAAGATAGTTGTAGCGTTATATTCTTGCTTATCTTTCTCCCATTCATCCACCGTGGTAAGCGTTTGTGAATCCTGCCTCTTCCAGAACCTTAACTGAACATTTGGCTGCTCATCTCTTGTTCTCTGCAGACGTGTATACTGCCTGGGATTCTGGGTATCTTTTTTGTGATCTGCACTTGGACTTCTGAGGATTTAAGCAGGCACTAAAAACTGCCAGGTCATCATACCAAGAAATGGATTTGTATTAGATGGGAGAGCAGAGGGATAGAATGGTGAGAAGATTTCTATAAAAATGTAGAAGCCCAAACACCCGATTCCTTGTCTTCTGATTTAATCACAAGGAAGAAAGTCATTAAAGCCTATCCACCTGAAATAGTGCAGCAAATACTATTTCACAGTTCGCAAAGCAGGAGAATTCTTCAAGGCTGTAGGAAGCTGGTGTAGTTAACCAGGCTTCAAACAGAGCTTCAGGATTTTGGGTTGGGCAGTTTCCTATACAGAAGTCTTAGGTTTTAAAGTAATCAAGTGACTTTCTGACATTTTTCTCATTGATTAGCATTTTTCATTCAGTTTTAGCAGGTTTGCAAGTACTTCACTTGCCTGTGCTTCTTTTGGCTAGTGAGAAGCTGCTTGGGTTGGGTTTTTCGGGGTTTTTTTTTTGTTTGGTTGGTTTTTTTTGTTTGGGTTTTTTTACTTTTTGCAGGAATTCCATGTAGCTTTGGGTTTTTTGGTGCCTGCTTTGCTTGACAGAAATAACCCTGAAAAGCTTGCTTGTATGTAAAACCACCACATAGTATTTTTATTTGATAGCATTAGTTTTTGACTTGGCTTTGAAGAGGAAGAGCTAGATATGGTGGCAGACGCTCTCAGTGATGGAAATGCTGAATGGGACAGAGCAGAGCTGGGGTGGATGATGCTGTACTCTGGCTGTCTCCTGTCTGCGTGGTGTCCTTCAAACACCATAGCCAGCTTGTACAAGTTAGAACAGCCTTGAGTCTGCCGGGGCTGGGACAGAAAACTACAGAACAATAAGTAGCTGGCTTCTCTGATCATTTCCACTCTTTAGGTCTGCCTTGGAGCCATTTGGGCATTCCTAGGATTTTGTGGTTTGCTATTGTAACAAATGCAGGCTGTCATCACAAAAGGCAATGTCCTCTGTGTTGGATCTAGCGATAGCGTGGCTATAGGATGAGGAAGTTCATCTTCACCGAAGGGGAAGTGAACAGTCTTTTTAGTTTTCTGTTGTTGTGAGCAACCCAAGTTGAACCACCCTTTGGTCACGCCATTGCTTAACGTAACTCACGGGAAGCGGTAGGAGCCTGCAGGGGTAGTTTGGGTATAACGCAGACTTGTACCCTAACGTTCACGTGTCTGAGTGTTAACAAAAGAAGGGGGAGTGTTGATTTTTGTCTCCCAGGCAGGAGGCTCAGGGCCCAGTGCAGCTCTCCTTCTGTCAGGAACTTGGCCGGGTTTGCAGGGAGCGGGCAGACGGTACCCAGGCAGTGTGAGAATAAGCAGAGACAGCTGGTTGATGACTGCTGCCCTTACCCAAAAGGGAAAGCCTCCGGAGCAGTCCTGCTCACCTCTGCACTGCTCTTTCACCCTGGCTTTCACCCTCTTCAACATCTTCCCCTGGGAAGGAACAAATGACTGTCCCGGTGAGCTTGCTGGAAGAGGTCCTGTACCAGCTATGCGATAAGGAACAGTATTTGGGTGTAGGTTCGTCAGGTTCTGGGGGGTGTCGTGTCTCTTCCACACTAACAGTGAAAGCAGTTTCCCACAGGACTAAACACAGAAATCATTTAGATGAGTACAGTCCTCATGTCAGAAGACAAGTAATGGTTTCTTAGCAGTCTTTCCATGAAAGGTGACAAGGTATTGAGGAAGACAAATGTTTGATTTGACCCTCTTTGGCAAGTCTAATGACTCTTAAATGCTTTAATTTAATAGTAGTAGGGTGTGTAAAGTGTAACTTGTGACTGACAAGTACTTTACCGAGCTAAGTTACAGGGCTACAAACAGTATTCTTGAGAGATTTTTGCATAAAGGGAGGGTAGTATTATTTTCGGTTCTGTGAAAGTGGGACAAAGATACTGATTAAATGTTAGGAATTGGCATCCTTAGGAATCATAATGTTTTCTGTGAACAGCAGAATTTGACCAAGCTTGACATCCAGCGTCTGTCTCATCTGGATTCTTCATCCATCTCCTTGCTTTCCGAGAACCTTTAATAACACCTCTTCTAATACTTTGAATGTGTTTGGGCATAAGAGGTGCTAATAAAGATTAACTTTTATGTGTGATCATGTAAGACTCGTTTGTTTTGGAAATCACAGAAGTGAAAAACAAATGCACATTTTTTTTCTCTTGATATTTTGTGTTGTCAGGCTTCTTTTTTGCAACATTTAGGACTTCAAAAATAAAAACAAAAGAATAAGCTAAAGCAGTGATTTCACATGTTTGTATGTCTGAAGAACTGGAGCTTCAAAAATGTATTGTCAGCTTCGTAATAAATTCTTAGAGTGAGCAGTATTACAACTTTTTCTGTTACATTGCCTTTGTAAGCTTTCATTTGAACACTTGAAAGGAAAACAGCATGTACTTTCAGCAGGTGTTTTGTTCTTGTTTAGTACTGTGGAATATCTGAGTCATGAGAATATAAAACTGTAAAATTGTATTTCCATTGAAACAAACACATCTTCAATCTACTGGATAGCAGCTAAGCCAACTTGGGTTTTAAGAACTTGTGTAATAAAATTCAGGGTTTAGTTTAAATAAGTTTAAAGCACTTGAGTAGAGCTCCAGTGTTTGATAGGAAACTAAGAATAGTGATTTGAATTTTTTTTTAGAAACTTTGAATATAGAATTGGATGACACCTCTGGAGTTGTCATATTCTTCTCCTGCTCTTGCAGACACGCAAAGCACACCTTCAAAAATTTAGCAAACTACAAGTTAAACTTGTAAGGAAAAGAAGAATCTCTGAAAGCAGTTCCTGAGTCTCATTCTAGTAATGACTCAATAAACATTATTCAGCCTTTAAGCCAAAATTAATCATGACTAGTTCATACCCATTTGTACTTCTGATAATATTGTCAGTTAGTTAGAATAGCTCTTCTCTCCCACTTTGATTTTAAAGAGAGAGAGAGAGACACTGTTTCTTTCTCTGGCTTTGTTTTGGCAGGCTGTAAGGATTTTGGCTTGGCTGGCTGGTTTCTTGTTGTGCAGTAGGCTCTGCCTTCCCCTGGGTGTAGGCTTGGGCTTTCTTTGCCCTGTTGCAGTTGGAATTAATCTTCCCTGAATTGGCCGGAATTGCGCATAGCATTTCAGGTAATGTCTCACTACTGCATATACTCATTTGTTGTAGCAGTAATTCCACTGGTATCTTATCTGTTACAGGATCACTAAATCTTTGTCAGTTGTATTCTAGTCTGAAAATCGCCTTTCTTTCTGCATCAGCCGCAATCTGCTTTCTGTTCCAAGTCCCTATTTTCCCATTTTCTATCTGAAGGCCACAGCATGACTGTTAATATATGATTTGTTTGTTGCTGGATCACTTGGCGGAACTGATGTGAGCCTTTTTGAAGCATGAGATGATGATTAGATTTTGAATTTACACCATCAAACTAGCAAGATGACACAATAGTGATTTTTGCTTAAGTGAATGTTTTGCTTGATATTGCCAATGGCTTTGTGTCTAGCCAGCTTTCTGACTGTCCTAAGCTTTGGGAGAAATGTGTTGCATAGCACTGAAAGGAAGGCAGTGAGAGCAAGAAGTTGCCTCTTCTAAAACAGCTGATGTCCTGAGACAGGACATCCGAGAAACTCCTGGGCCAGGATACCTGGCCAGTTGCTCTAGCAAATGAGTCTGTGCTCAATTATAGCGGTAAGCATGGTGGTATTGCAACACTAAGCAGGTTACATTCCCTGTGGACTACAATTAGTAGCAAGCATCAAGAGTCGGGGTGGAATGACATTTGCAGTAAAGCTAGAAATCCACTCTTACGTGAAGAATGCAGTGTCTTGGCTTATGAGAAACGTCTGTAGTGGTGGAGAGCTGTACGGGAAATGTGGGAGCATCACCGGAGGAAGGCGATGATGTTCATAAAGACTTGTGCTGAGTTCAGCTCATATTTGATGTGAAAGGTAATTATTGTTAGTGTCCCTGTGCAAGCAAAGATTTGCCTTAGTCATGCAGCAGTTTGCCAGGCTGCCTTAATGCTGCTGTTGATTATTTAATAATGTCCTGTCTTACCCGGCTTTGTCCTTGTTTGTGAAGCAATTTAACAATTTTATGCATCGTTAGGACACTTTCATTTACTGTTCCTCAGCTGCCTCATGGCTGTGGAATGAGTATTTCTGCATTTGAAGAGGGAGATAGAGGAACCTTAGTGTGAGCCCAGGACTTGCAAGTAGGGATGCTGTTTCCATTGCTGTGTCTTGAATAATATATGTGAAAGCAAGGGCAAGACCAGGCAGGGACACCATGGGGTTATAACACTCAAGTCAAACCAGATGTATCAGCATCTTCATCATTTGCTGATTTCTGTCTTTGATGATCAGTTGGGTCTTCCTTCTTTATAAGGGGCACCCAGACCAACTAATTTAAGGGAAACCTTTCTGGTTGTAGAAATAGATTTGAATCATCATGTGATACGCAAATGAAAAGGAAGGTAATTTACTGAGAGCTGAATGCATAATTTTTGTCTACTTTCTCTTTGTGTTCTATAGAACTGAACTAGGATAGGCAGAAGCAATTGGATATCAGAGTCGCTAGGCAAAAAAATGGCCTTTATCATCAGCAGGCATCGTGCTGACAGTCAGACCGTGTTTCTTGCAGTGTACTTTGTCTTCAGTGAACTCTGTGAGCTGCTGGACACGAGTCAAGTCATCTGGTAGGAAAGGCATGTTGCATATGGGCTAGAGAGGCGCAGTTTGTGGAGAGTGAGGTTGCTGGAAATGCTGTTTACAGCCCATGTGATGTGTTATCTGCATGAGCTCTTTCTGTCCTTCAGACAGCATCTGCATTTGTTGCTCTGCATTGTCACTGTCCTGGAGCGTTTCAGCCTTTCCAAGACAGTGATTAAGGGATCATCTGTCACCACTGCAGTAACCATTTCCTTACTCTGATGCTTTTGCTGATGTATATTAGCCACTCTATTCACTGGAGTGCTCGTAGCTGTCTAGCTTTGACCAAACCCATCAGGTTTTTAAGCAGACTGAAAGAATATGTAGTTAGCGGCTATTCAGCATAAAAGGCAAAGGCAAAAACCAGCAAGAATGATAAACTGAGCACACAGATGCACAAACAATAACAGCTGCTATCAGGGACAGCAACAAAGGCCAGAACTCTTAAAACATTGGTGACGGGCCACAAAAGGAACCTCTCAGGTGTGTCCATAAAGAGAGTCAACCAGAGCTTTGTAACTGATGAGAAGAAAAGCAGATAGCTATGTATCCTATGGGAGGATAGAGGTTTTACTGGGTATTTGAGAGGACTGCTGGGACTCCCAAACTTCTGTGGGATGTTTAGAGGAATAATAAAAGGCAGGAAAGGGAGTAATCAAGGTAGATTGGGGAGGAAAAGGCATGGAAAATGGAGAGGGCATAAGAGGCAGGTTTCATGTAAGCAGGCTACTGGGCAGCGTGCTTGTCTGGCCAAGCTCTGTACATGGTCACCACAGTCTGTCCTATGTCCGTTCCTGACTGTTCTCTGTGTGAGCGTGCTCTCTGTTCTGTGTGTGCATCTGTAACCTGCTAGCAAATGTCAGGCAGGACTAGGTGGTGAGAACAGGACGAGGTCTGCAGGGGCCCGTTGCTGGGAATACCGCAGGTCTGCAGAAGCTGGACGCGGGAGAGACGTGGGTCAGGAGATGAACGCTCACACTGCTCTCCCTGGTAGCTCGTGTGTGTGACCTGCTAGTGAACTTCAAGCAGAGCCAGCAAGCAGGAAGAGACAAAAATCTGGAGAGACCCGGTGTCAGAGCTGGAACCTGGATGAAAGGGCATGGTGTCTGGGCTGGGATTCAGAACAGACGTAAGGTCTGCACTGGAGTCAGAGGGATCTGTGAAGGTGTCCGTGTATGTGAACTTTAAGCGTGTTTAGCCAGAGTGGAGAAAGTGTTGTGTTGTTCAAGTTTTACAT
Source organism: Haliaeetus leucocephalus (assembly GCF_000737465.1). NCBI lineage: Eukaryota > Metazoa > Chordata > Aves > Accipitriformes > Accipitridae > Haliaeetus > Haliaeetus leucocephalus. The sequence continues at coordinate 4,268,185 of NW_010972787.1, forward strand.
AGGTACTGTTGGTGCTTATGTGTGTGCCTGCAAAGAAGATGCTGTTCTTCTGCCTCTGTTGATACCTGCGTGGCTGGTCATGTCTGTATTTTGTGTGTGCCTGTAGAAAATGCATGCTCAGTTACTTGTATCTTGTTGTTGTCCAAAAAGGAGATTTGTTTCCTGGTGTGCAACGAGTTAATAATCACACACTCAGGAGAGACATTATTTATTTCATGTTTGTGCAAAGATGGGTGCTAGGTGGTAATTCCACAAAGCCAGCACACCACACCAAAGAGAGAGAATGTATTTATTCTGTTACGTGATTAGTGAAAACCAGCCTAAATTTACATTTATTGGTTAGTAGTTACTGTCTCATCTACTGTTGGCTAGTTATATTTAAATTAGCTTCGTTTGCTATGTAGATTAGCATGCATGCTCCTTGCAGGTGTGGGGAGGCAAATTCTTCTAGCCTGGAATCGAGTTGGAGGCCACAGTCTCCCCCTGCCACCTTTACCTTTCCCCCAGGTCATGTTTCTTTGGCAATCATCTCGCCTTTGGCACCTTCTGGAGCGGAATGTTTCTTTTTATCACTCACATCCTACATTTCTTAGGTCCAATTATCCCTAATGTTTCTTTTCTCTCTGATGGACCTTGAGTATTCTTGCTAAATTGGCAATGCACGCGAAGCATCCTCAAAACATCAAGGCTTAATTGTTCCAGGGTGTCCTTACTCTATGAATGCCAACTGTGTGCCTTTCTGATTACGGCCTTACTTGTTAATTTGATAGATGCAAAATACATCTTGCACAAAATAGTCAGACTATTCTAAATCTTGGAGTTATTCTTCAACGTTGTTGCTGGCTGGATTTGAAAACAGCGAAGAGCAGCAGCCTGTCATCTAGCAGACCAAGAGGGATGCTGTGAACCTCAAAGTCTGCAGTATTGACTACCTCTAGAACAAACAAAGGAGAATTATGTCTACGTTGTCTTGCTATACAGACAGGGAACCCTTCTGCTGCATTACTCAAAGTTTTTCATCTTTGTGTCATGTTCTTGACCAGCTTTGGTGATGGGTTCTCTGTGTGTCCTCCAAGGTGAATCACATTTGATGTGAAGAGGTTGGGTTTTTGAAGTGGTTGATAGCTGCTACCTGGGGAATAAAGAGCAGGACGGACTTAACGTGGAACAGGAAGGGGTGAAGGGGAAAATTACATTGTTTTCTGGAGCTCTGACTATTCTCTGCCTCCTTCATCAAGGAATGGTCTGTTGTGTCTGGCACAGGTATGTCATCAGGCTACAGGAAATCTGATAAAATTTTGGTATGGACACATAGTTGTTGAACTGTCATACAATCTTCTGGGCACAGTTAATTTGTGAAAATGTTTAGCATAAATTGAAGCTGTGAATTCATACTGATTCAACAAAAAGACCTTCACTGTAAGGACTGGCACAATGTATCCTTCAACCCTATAACCTCATTTGCTATTAAGAGGCTGACTCCCACTAATGGTCATTGAAGCTGTACTGGGTCTGGCTGGGATGCAGTTAATCTTCACAGCAGCCTGTATCGTGCAGTGTTTTGGATTTGCAACTAAAGCAGTGTTGATAACCCACCAGTGTTTTAGCTATTGCTGAGCAATCGTTGCATGTTGTCCAGGCTTTCTTATTTTTCCCACTCTGCCCCTCCTCCCTTTGGGGAGGTAGCCTTCGCTCTGAGACTGGCTGGGCATCAGTCTGCTTGTGGGTGGTGCTGAGTGATAGCCTTTGCATCGCTTCTGTTGGTTTTTTGTTTTGTTTTGGTTTTTGTTTTCAATTCCTCTTTCCTTCACTTATTAAACTGTCTTATCCTCACCTACAAACTTTCTTGCTTTTTTTGCTCTTCCTCTCCCATCTGACTGAGGGGGGTGAGCAAGTGGCTGTGTGGGGCATAGCTGCTGGCTGAGGTCAACCTACCACAGATGGTCCCCACCTGTAATTGATAAAAAATTGCAAGTAAGTATTTCTTGGTTTTCCCCACACTGATCTTATGCTTTGTAGGAATTATAGGCATTTACAGAATTCCACACTTCTTGCAGATCCTGCCTTAAAATTCCTCTGTGTAATGCTTTTACAAATCTTAGGATTTAAGATGTTTAATATGCCAAAACCACTGCCTTCTGCGTTGATTTGTAATGTTGCATTGTCTCCTCAAACCTCTGTCTGCCTGTTTGATCTCATACTTGAGATAAAAGCTCTGTGGGTTATAGGTCCTCTTGCTCAAGAAATGCCACGCTGAAGACTCTGGTCTGAGTAGGGATGGAAGTCTGTCTCAAATGAAATAGAAAAGAAGGAAACAAAACATATGCAGATACCCACTCCCAGTTAACTGTCTCAGTAGCAGCTAAGATGTTACATGTGACAAAGGTATCAGTAGAAAGGAATGAATTTTCTTGTTCCCTCTATTATGTAGTGGAAAAAACTATATTTTATTGAAAATAGATTCAATCTCAGAAATAAAATGTTAATTCTCTATTCTATATTCAAATAGTAGATAAATTGCCTTTGGCTTTATAAAAACCTTAGCCATTCCCTTTATTAAAAATGTCATAATTTCTAGCAGACTGAGCTGGCAAGAATTTGTCTAGTCTTGGGTAGCCATGCTTGACAATAGTTTGCTTAGATAAAGTTTTTGTTTCTTTCTTAGCAATTGTGTGAGTACAGTATGATTGTAACGTGACCAGCAGAGTTCAAATAGACCGATGCTGTCTGCATTCAGTTTTTGTGCTATATCTCGCCTATCTTTTCCTTCTGGTGGTGCATATAGCTATAGTTTCTAAAGCAGCTGAGCTGGCTTAATGGCTCACTGCTGCTGAAAGAAGTTCTTGCTCTTAGCTGTGGCCCTTCACTAGTGCTGGGTCTGCTGTTAGTGCTGTGAGTCATTTCAGCTCAGGAACTCTGCAGAAAATTATTGCCTTTGTGTGTCTGGGTTAGTTTTTTCTCTTGAACTCCGAGCTGTTTTGTTGCTGGCTTCTGTGAGTGCTGTAGCTGTTGTAATATATGCTGTGGGAGGGAGTTGGACCTTTTTCTGTAGGTGGTGGTGACCTTGTAGATCAGCTGACTCCATCTTACAAACCACATCTTCGTTTAGCTGACTGCATTGACAGGCTCTAAATGAGTCATCCCATTCAGCCTTGAATGACTGCAACCAAAATGCAGGGTTTTCGGATAATTGAGAGCCAGGAGAAAATTGGATACCCCAAATGGCTCTGTCAAAGATTACAGCTGATGGGAAAGGGCAGATGCCACAGCTGGCTGTTTGCGGAGTCTTCTTGATCCTGGATAATAGTGAGGTTTACATAGACTTCAACTTTTAGGAAATGAATAGGAAGTGAGTGCCCTAAGGTAATATGACCTGCTTTCAGCTTTGGTTTCAAACTAATGACTGGTTCTTTCATTAAAAAAAATGTGTGCTGTTTTCTGTGACTTGCAAATTTCAACTTTTATTGTTTGTACTGTAGAGTATGTAGCAAAGACCATGAAAGTATTCATCTTTCCAGCCCTTTCACAGCTCTGGATGTGTGGATGTAACTGTTGTGGACTTTCTTTATTTTGCAGTTGCTGCGGGAGCTCAAGCATCCAAATGTCATTTCTCTGCAAAAGGTGTTTCTCTCTCATGCTGACAGGAAAGTGTGGCTTCTCTTTGACTACGCTGAGCATGACCTCTGGGTAAGGTGAATTGTTTGTAGGTACCAGGCTTAGAGTTTTAGTTGCAGAAAAGGGACAAGGTCAGGGAAGACACATCGGTTTAAAAACAGTATAGCCTCTTGTTGGAAACATTTGCAGTACTAAAAGAAAAGCAATGGAAAATGTTGGGTACGCACACTACACAGTTAATCTGTGACCTCTTTTAAGAAGATAAAAATCTGCATTCAGTGCTCAGTAGCTAGAAATCTAGTTAAATAAATGCAGATATAACCCTCCATTACAGCTAAAGTAGGGTGCAGGAAAATGTAATTGATTATGCAGGTGGATTTCTTTGAAAAATGACAAACTTACTGGCTGAACAGAACAGTTTAGAGTCTTAGTTACATTGCATGTCATCCATACATCCATACATCTCACATGAAGTGAGAGTAATGCCACTGTATATAATTGAAATTTAATTCGTGTGTTTCAGTGGGAAGAGCTTTTTACTTAACTCATCTGCTGAAATTTCATATATTTGGGAAGAAAGCTGTTTATTCCTAATTACAAGATACAGCTTTAAAATATAAACACTTTAGAGGCAAAGTAAATTTATTTTAAGATATAAACCCTTTTCCTCTGCTAACTTAATATTTGTAAGCTTAACATCCATTTGGAATACTTAAAAAAAAATAAATTAAAGTAGCATTGTAAAGAATCCAAAATACCATGCAACCTTGACTTTCCTGAAAAAAAGGTACATGTGTGCCTCAAATTAAATGACATACATTTTGAGCATTGGTCTCAATGGAACAAGTATTGTAATACTAACCTTAAAAGATATTAAGAAGATTCAGATCAAAGGGTACATCAGAGGCCATTTGGAACGAGATGGAAATTTTGATGTATGTGTTCATGTAAGAATTGCACAGCATGGATCATCAGTTGTTTTTTTGTCTGCATGTAGTTTAGACAGACAGCACAAACCAAAGTAAAACTAATTTCTTTTGTGAAAATGGTGTTCCCTGTATAATTCAGTAGTATTTGCCTGGAACTAGTGTGTCAATTTTCTTTCAGCTAAGCAGAATTGAAGATATTTTATCCCAGTTAAATGTCTTGGAAGTTCTGATACTTGGTATTGAGATTTTGTTACCAAAATAAAATTAGAGAAAAAAAAGTTACCAAACAGGTGAAATGTTGAGACGTTCTAAAGGCTGATATACAAAACAAAACCAAAAAAATCTTGAGGAAATGGAGTAAAGGTTTTTATTAACGTGGAGAGAAGACAAGCACATTCTTTTTTTCACTGCTCCCCCATATTTATGATATGCTAACCTAGAGAAGTTTAGGAATGTTTGAGTTTGTTTTTCTCTGTTTCAAAATGTGCTGCAAGGCTTTGTATTTGTGACTAGTAGTGACCTGTCCTTGTTTGTATTTATACATTTCTGCATTGCTTCATACTTAACCAAAATCACTGCAGAAGCACTTCTGTTAATGAAACACTGGCTTGTATATAAGTAACTTAGGAATGACCCTCAATTTTGACCTTTATGTTTACATGCATGTACCTGTATGAACTCCAGAACTCCCCAGCTGTACCAGCTCCTGGGTGTTCACTGTATCTGGATGCAAGAGACTTAGCGAGAGTGACTGGGCTGGCTCCACGCCCCAGAGAGCCAGCTATGGACCAAGTCCTCCAGCACTGAGCATATCTAGCGCAGCAGGTCTCAAACAAGGCTGGGAAAAGGGCACAGACTCTGTTAGAGGAGGAACAAAAAAGTCCAGAAGAGCCATCTGTCTTTGAAGATTCACTTCTCTCTGACCAGTGCATGAAGATTAACATTTGCTTTGGAGTCAGTGGAAGTGGAGGAGAGGAGGCGAAACTTGTGGCTCAGGCTGAGGGATGCTCATGCATGTGGTGCTTGGCTGACTGGGCAGGGACTGTCACCTTTTCATCAATGTTTCTCTCCTCCGTGCAGCTCCGTTTTTACCGTTGGCAGGGCAGAGATGTACCTTGTCCTCCCAGGAAAGCCAAGCTTGACACCTGAAGCAAAGGAGGGTGGGCTGTATGGAGCTGGGCTGCAGCAAGAGAGGAAAGGCAATTTCCCAAGGGGGCTTGAGTAGTTGGGTACCTAATTGGCGTCAGGAATATGAAAGCTTGGGCATGCAGGAAGAACATATGATAGAAGTTTGGTGCCAGGTTTTGGACAGACAAGGTCAGGGCTGTTTTGATGATCACACCACTGCGAGCCATTACAGAGAAGAAGTGTGAATGCATGAAAAAGTTTGTTCTAGAAATTACCTCTCTCTCTCAAAGGGAGACAAGCTTGGAAATGGTTACCATGACCGTGGCACACCTTATGCTATTGAAGTTAGTGGCACCTGGGACTCAAGTGCTAAGACAACATATCCTTTTGAACTCCTCATTGTTGCTAAATGTCATTGCCTGTGTATACACTTATAATTGTTAAAGGGTTTTTTTCTGTGTCTGACTTGGTGGCTGACTTTCAGATGGACTCAGCTTTGCTCTATCAACAGCTTCTGTTTTGAGAGTAGTGTGCTTTAAGGGTATAGTAAATAAAGAAGGAATAAATCTGGGCTTCTAATTTAAATGTTTAAAACTCCCAATACAGTTTGCACGAATTTCTTTCTGTCGTTAGGTGTTGAATATCACAGCGTCATTATTACTGTAGAAGAAAACCTAAAAGTAAAATAATATAGGAGTTAGGTAATGCACTTTTAATTCTGTGCTGTGACATACAAGATGTCAGCCTATCTTAACAAAAAGAATCGTCAAACAAAAATACCCCTAAACCCTCCAAGATCAGTGATCTGCAAGGGAATTTGCTTTGACAGTTGTATTGGTTTTGTATTCCTCATCCCACTGTGGGAGAGTGAGTGAGCGGATGTGTGGGGCTTAGCTGCCTGCCAGGGTTAAACCGTAGCAACAACTGATTTCATTTTTGAGAGATTTCCTTGGGAGGGTGATCGCTTTACCTCGTATAGTATTAATTTTCTAGTACTTAAGGTACATGTTTCTAATTTTGAAAATGAATGATGAAAGGTTGAAAAAAACACCTAAGACATCTGTGTAAGGAATTGCTGGCAATCTTTTTGTGCAATGCTGTAGATCAAAACATTACACTTCTTTTATTTTGATTTCTTTTTCCCCTTTACAGCATATAATCAAGTTTCACAGGGCTTCTAAAGCAAACAAGAAACCAGTTCAGTTACCTCGGGGAATGGTGAAGTCACTGTTATATCAGATCCTAGATGGTATTCACTACCTGCATGCTAACTGGGTGTTACACAGGGATTTGGTAAGTGGATCTGCAATGGGTTTTAGCACCGGGATGATGATTGAGGGCAAGGATTGTTTTTTATGAAAAATCACTGGGAAACAAAAACCTTTGTGCTATGGGCATGTACTAATAAATATATATTTTTGTATACTGCAGTCAGACAGCCTTGATTAGTAGAGTGAATTTTAAAAGCTGGCTATGATCTGATATGCTTATGACAGCAAAGTATATCAGATGGCTGTTTTCCTTTTTTGATTTTCTAAATAAACTATTTTTAAAAGTGTTCATTTAAATAACAGGCATGCTGAGGTACAAAAAATGCCTCTGGTAGTATCGCTGCAGGCAAGATAAATAACTAAATACGGCATATGTGTAGGTGGGAGAGAGGATGATTGGCTATAAGAACTGCTGAAAAAATAAAAACTCCCTAAAATTATCAGTTTTACTTACGAAGGTAGCTTTTGAAGACCATTATCTTCTCCTAATATTTATAATCTGTCAGAAATATAGCCATGCCAACTTTTGAAGACTTCTGCAAATAAACTAATGTTTATCCAAACTACAGTATAAGCAAAACATTTTGAACCTGAGTTAGTGTTTCTTAACCAGCAAATTCTATTAAATATTTTAAATTGGTGAATCTCACCAACTCTTATATATTTGCCTTTGAAATATGCTCATAGCTGGCTGGGCTGGTTCTGTCTGTTTTCTTAAAATTGGGTAGTTTTCCTGACCCAGTTGTCTGTAGCTCTTATTCTTAGAAGTAAATTGGAAAAAAATTGCTATCAAAGTATGATACTATCTATATATGATGCTTCTAATTACTGAAATTTCATTAGTGCATGAGAGTATCATTAGTTAGACCTTTCATTCCCATGAGTCAGTATTACCAGTGCTATTCTATGCTTGGTGCAGTAAGTCTGGCTTCCTTATTACTCTTCCAGAGTCACTTTCTGTCTTTGAAATAGCTTTAATAGTGTTCCTGGAAATGTAATCAATGACTAGTTATTTGTCTTCTATTTTCATGCCCAATAAATGCTTTTACAGAGTGCCAGTCTCTGTTTAAACCAATGTGAAAAGATTTATCTTTGATAAATAACATTTTCAGAACTGAAATACAAGGAAGCTTTGCTTTATTAAAATAATTGTATGGATATTGTTTCTACTTTGCTCCTGGTTTTAGAAAGGAGACAAAAGCCTCAACACTGAGGGGAAAAGTCAAAAAGATTGTGGTGGCTCTGTCATGACTCATGAAATAGTGGAGCAGAGCATAATGTAGAAATATATAGTGCATGCTACTACTGAGACACACTTTGTTTTAAACCAAAATATAATGTCTTACTCTAATGTTCTGCCTGCAACAGTACTCTTCAGTATGTTTTTAAGAGGCGTACAGAAAGCAAATGACCTGTCATCAAGAATTAAATTTTTTTGATGTTTTACTTTCTACAGTTTCAGAAAATTTATGAACTTAAGCATAATTGAGTTTAAAAAGAAAACCATGCATGTTGTTAACTGGATGGCTCAGGAGATTGGTAATTTATTACAGAGCCTTTCACATCTAGGTCTGTAGCTCAAATGTAGTTTAAGTTGGCAACTGCGACAGACTATTACCATCTCATTTTCTGACCTATGTGAAATGAGTTGGTGGTCTCAGTCCAGCATGAAGTTTTCTTCCAGCAGAAAAACCACCATCACAATTGGCTATCTTTTGATAATCTGAGGAAGAGACCAAAAGCTTGAGGCAGAGACTGAGAGGTCTTCCCGCTGGAACCTTGTCAAGCCATGTTGGTGAGAATCCTATAAAAGCTGTGCAGGGGCTGCTTGTGCCGCCTCGTCCATGGAAACCTTCGGGTTTGTCGCTTTGAAACTGTTCAGTATGAGCTGGATTTAGAAGGCGTGTGTTTCATGCAGGAGAAAAGACAGAATTGTATCTGTCAGATATTTTCTTCCTTTTATCGGGGTCTCTGGGAATAGCCTGAGTAACAGAAGGGGTTCTGCCTAGTGTTTTGTCTTAGCAAGACAGGGGCATATTGGTGCAAAGTTAAGCTTGCAAATTGGGACTCCAATAGCATGTATATTCTGGTCCAAAGCAAAATAACTGACATTAATGCTTGTTCTTAGATGTGGGTTTCTATTCCAGGATACCTGTAATATTAGCCTTCAGGAATATCGGTGTTAAATCATCAATTTTAACTCCTGATTGGACAGCTGGACAGATTTATTATGTTTCACCTACTGTGCCTTTAAAATGATAGGTGTTGCTGTATTTCCGAAGTGTTTTATGTTTCCCTAGATTTAAATGTGTACAGATACACAGAGTTGCTTAAGTAACATGCTTGCTTTCATTTCATGTAGTAGCTATTACAAGAGTGATGGTGCTTGGGAGTGGTAGGAAGCTAAAGAATACAGTACTTCAGTAGAAAAGTCTGTTCTTTGCTATATCTCTCTCATAGGATAAGGATGTTTTCTAGAGGGTAAGAAAGCTCCTCTCTTGGGAGAGTAATTAATTATCTTCAGTTTAAGTGCAATTTTCTGGTTTTAGGGGTTTGGGATTTTCAAGATGTCTTAATGAAGTTAGTTTTTAGGTAGGTAATGTTTTGCAGTTTTTTGAGATCTTGACTTCTGTAATCAGAAACTAAATACAGCATAAAGTAACTCCTTTCTTGCTAGCATCCAGAAACCAGGCAGTAAAACTTAATGGCTATTAAAATCACATAAACTTAGACTGAAATTTGTCTTCATAATAGTGGAATCGAGGAATCTTAATTCATGTAAGATTTGTATAAAGTGAGTGTATTCTGTATGAAGCAGTAAAAACTGTAGGAAGACAATTAATTGTCTATTGTGTTTTTTCTAGTCGTGGTTTGTCTTTTACAAAGGAATTGCATACAAATCTTAGCACTAACTCAACTATTTAAATAGTTAACCCTCATTGCTATTTTTTCTCCTTTCACTGGTTACATGAAAGCCAATTCGCCACTTCCATCAGAGCAAGGGAAATGTTGATTGTATTTGTTATCTTTGAATGCTGCTTGCTTGAGTAGTTAGCTTTTCCATAAGTCTTTGAAACATACCAGTAAAATTTTTCAACAAATAAATGTCAGTCCTTGTAAAATTTCTTATTTGGCTTGCATATGCTTCAGCTTTTTTAAATTTCATGACTGAGAGCTATTGAAAGCAGATTGTTTATTCATGCTCTGACTGTAGCAGGAAGGAAATAAGAATACTTCATGTAATTACCACAAAGGGCATCAATTATAGTTTTAATAATGTTTTGAATTTAGTTATCAAGCATGCTTGAAACATACTGCATTTTGCTGACTTCTTTTCCTAGTATTTTTTCCATTTTATCATATCCAGCTATTGGACTTCTTCCTTTACTCAAAGTTCTTATTCCACCCTAAAAATAAGCATAAGCAGAAGACTGGCCATAGATCTGTTTTCATCAATCTGCAACCACAACAGCAAGAGAAAAGAGAGGATGGACTTTGCAGCATGCTTGGAAGATTTCTTTGAGTAAAGCGCTCAAAATAGAGGTCCCTTTGCATGGTACAACAACTTCTATGCCACGCCTGTTAGCATTTAAAAGTGCATTTTATTTAATACTACTTTGTGTTAGTCCTGTCCACACAGTCAGGATCCAGTCTCAGCTAAGAGATGAGCACCCCTCCACTGGTTTTGTGTGGTGACAGTAAGATTAGTCTGCAATTTAAATTAATAATAGATTTTGGTCTGAAACAATTTAAAGTGCTCATGTGGTGCAGCAATGCTTAAAAACATACCACCATCCCTCCAGAAAACCCCCAAACAAAAAACACCGGAGGAAATCTCACAGCTCTTACTTGTACTACTGCAGCTTGAGGCACTATGATGAAATGTTCAGACTAAATTCCCTGGCCTATTTCTTTGTGCATGGTGTGAGTGGGTGCTGAACAGATGAATTGCGACTTGGCAAGCCAGGTATGGAAGTGGGTAACACAGTGCTGGGCTCCTGCTTCCCGTTCTCCTCCTCCTATCTCTTGCCAAAGGAATGACAATCTCTTAGCCTTTGTCAGTAACATCTGTGTCCTAGTTAGTCTGGGATTGTGTCACTGTGGATGTGACCATTTGCAAACTAGTACTAGCACAGGATACTGCAGCCTATTTAATGTGTTCCTAGTGTGTACCTCAGCTAAACTGCTGCGGTGGGATGAACGCTGTTTTTAAATAAGCTTTCAGGCGGGCAAGCTTTAATACATTTGGAATGTACCTTCTTGGGACCTGGACTCTTCCCAAGGATACCTGCTGCCAGGTTTGGGATTAGCGGGAACATTAAAGATACTCTTTTAACATTAAATGAGGAGAAGCCACTGCTAGGGTGGTTTTTTGTAGACAACATCTGAATCACTTTCCAGGCTCAGGCCATGAATCACTTAAGTGTGTGCTTTAGGCAAAGTTAAATATATGGAACTTTTACCCTGCCAGTTTACCATTTTCTACATTAAAGCTCTTGAATCCAAGAATGTCTCCCTCATCAATATTCAAGGATTACTTCAGAAATACAGGAATGCCCTTCATTCCTGCTCTAGTGCTTACAAAACTGTGTGGTCCTTTGAAGGAATGAACCTAAATGCTTAAGAACAAATAGTAGGAAAAGCTCTGCATGTTACTAGAAAGAAGTTAGCAGCTTTTAAAAGCAGGGTGGTCTTCTACCCTGTTTAACTATATAAACAGATAATAGGCATTATTTCCCCAAAGGTATTGTAATGACTTACTGGTGATTTGCTTTCAAAGGAGGAAAAAAAAACCCCAGCCAAACCTAATCACTGTCTTGGTCGTCAGGTGTTGCATTTCCCAAGCTTTTGGTTTCCAAGGTGGTTTTGATTATGTAAGTGTGTGCTTTCATGAGATCACAAAAGAACAATGTGTCTGGCAGAACTGTGGTTTTTTTGCATAGGCTATAATAACATGCCTTCCTGTGACTTGTAATTTACTGTAATTCTAAATATTCTATAGTTAAAATAACATTATCTAGTGTTTCCTAATGTTCCTATTTACCGGGAACATGCCTACTCGCTTGCCTGCCTTCCTGAGCATTGTCTTTGTTTTAGATTAAACTTTCAAAATAGTAACTTATAAAAGTGTAGAAATGATCAGAAGAGACTGCAAAACTAAGTATTCGATGCTTGTCCCAGTGACTTTAAAAAAAAAAACCCAACTTTTTTTTTTTTTTTTAAGAACCACTGTGCAAATGAGATTCCATTTGGCTTGCTTTTTTCTTGGACATTGTTGTTGGCAATGGTCTGCTAGGTCAAGCTCTTGATTGAGTAATGTCTGTCAGCTTTGTCTAAATGCAGATTTGAAGATAGAAATACAGAGTATATAGCTGCAGTACTACCAGCCTTCCAATCAGAAAAGTAAAAGGCATACTGCTTAGAGATCTTTGAATTCATCATAGAGAAGCCTATAGCGATACATAAAATCATGAGCTTCATATAAGCAAATCATTGTGAGGCCACTCGCTTCGAAAGGTCAGAGCATCAGGGGAGGTTCCTGAGGGGAAAAAAAGCAAATGTCACTCCAATCTTCAAGAAGTGCAAGAAGGAGCATCTGGGAAATTACGTGCCAGTCACTCTCGCCTTGATCACTGGGCAAGTGATGGATCAAATCGTCCTGGCAGCCATTTCCAAACATTTGAAAGACATGAAGGTGATTGGGACTAGTCAGCATGGATTTATGAAGGGAAAAATTATGCTTAGCCAACCTGAAGGCCTTCAGTGACTAGCTCGATGGATGGAGAAAGAGCAGTGGATGTTGCTTACTTTAGTAAGGCTTTCAACACTGCATCCCATAACATCCATGTAGACAAACTAATGAAGTACAGACTAGGTAAGTGCACAGTGAAGAGAGGTGAATTGAAAACTGCCCGAGTTGATCGGCTCAAAGGATTGTGATCAGTGCCAAAAAGTTGAGCTGGACACCCGTCACTAGTGGAGCATCCCAAGGGCTGATACTGGGTTCAGTGCTGTTTAACATCATCATTAATAACCTGGACAATGGGACAGCGCATACCCTTGACAAGTTGACAGATGATTTCCAGAGGGGCCTTCCAACCTCAGCCATTCTGTGAATGTGTTGTATCTTCACCATTTGGTTTGTCTTGAAAAATTCAATTCCTCCTTTTTGAAAATCTAAAATCCAGCTCATTACAAATCAATAGAAGCTGGGGTGGGAGCAGGTGTGAGTAAAAAGAATATGAAAGATCAAATAGCTCATATGGACTGAGGAACAATGTGAACAAAGTGGTGAAATACAAAACCTTTGCAGTGAAGGAGGACATTTTGGGGATGTATCTTGACTGCAACATGGTGAGAGGGAGGACATGGTGCCATTTTCTTTTCTGGAGGAAAAAAAAGACGATGTATCCCCGAAGGTTTTTTTGGAAGCTGTGTGGTCTTAAGATGAAAGATATATTTCTACTGGATCATCAAATTGTAACCAATTTTGGGTATGAAACGCTTCTGTAACCACAGTATCTCTAGAAAGATACCTGGGTCTTGAGAGATTAAAAAATTTGTCAATTCTATAGGATTAAAGTGTTATGGAGATTCGTATTTTTAGATCTCTCTTGGATTAGCCCCTATGTCTTGTATTCTTAGCTGGAATGCCATTCCTATTGTGCTAAAGCACTGAAAACAAATGGAAAATATAAATGAAAATACAATATTCAGTCTACTTCTCCAGTTGTGTTTGGGTCTTCATTACAAGGCTTCCTGGTGATTTTGTAAATTTCTCATCTTTAAGGATAGTGAACGGATTTTTTTTGATTCATAGGCCGCCTCCATTCAAGCAATTCTTGAATATGAATATAATCATTCATAGCTTTTTACAGGTTGATCATCTTTAACGTCAGATCTTATAAGCAAGTGCAAGGTCATTTAACAAGTTTTAAGTAAGGATTGTGAAAGAATAGAGTAAAACTCCAAGATTTATTATGCTATGTGAGATCAAGAGATACACCCGAAAATAGTTTTTATCCAAGCAATCAGTGTTTAGCAAAAATGGGAAACCAATCCTAAAAGTTCTTGATAATCTTTTACCACAGAGTACCGTTAGATTCCTATTTATAGTAAGATGAAGTGCTGAATAGGGAAAGTTTTGGTAGATATTTTTCTGATTGCAAGTAAAAAGCTTGTTTATAAACTTGATTTCAAATGAAAACATGGGTGCAAGGAAAGGTCAGAAATCTCACAATTTCAAGAACATTTTCCAAATCCACCTCTCTTGGGGCTCTGAATAAAAGCAGTAGTCTATTTACTTGATCCTCAAGTCCAACCTTAAAGTATCATAAAGACAAGTGATTTTTTTTTTTAGCCTTTTATTATCTTCTGCAGGTGTTTCCAAAAGGTCTGACTGTATCAGTTTGTCTGGTGTACTGACTTCTGTTTTGTTTGTTGGAACCTAAATTTAATTTATCAGTAACTTTCTTGTTTCTTAGCCCAGTATTTCTCTTCCATAAATAATTCTCAAAGTAGTTAATCCTCTGTGGTGGTAAAAGCTAAATTCCACAACCTTGTCATATACAACTGTAAGTGATACTGGCAACGCTTTTTTTGCTCTATTTGTGAACATACCTTGTTTTGAAACTGCAGTAAACACAATCTTTGTCCACAGCTTAAACGTAAGGTCAAGGTGGAGCAATGTATATACTATTAGAAGAGCTTTGCTAATTTACCTAGCCAATAATCTGACCAAATCTAAGCAGACTTACTCTTAGACTTATTGCTTAGAGGAAATGCAGGTAAAGTTTCTGAATTGGGAGTTCTGTAGTCAGTAAAAACTTCTACATCAAAGTACAAGGTGCAAAAAAGAAATGGGAAAAGTAAGGCTGCTTATTTAACCACCAGATGTCTTGGGGACAGATGAGTACAACACAGATGAGTATTTGGAGACATGGAGTTACATTACATGATTATTGATATTTTAGTGAGATATTTTTCACTTACCTGCTGCAGAACCGTCAGACACAAGAAGCAATGGAAGCAGAGTATTTTTTCCCTGACATTTCTATGTCATTGTAGATTAAATAATTTCTAATCTGTGATCTCGGACCAGTTAACAGGTAGCGAAGAACTGTTGCAAAAGGGGAACTGCAAATTTGAGGCTGAAAGTAACTTGTAGTTTTTCTTCATGTGGCTATAAATGCTACTGTGAAGAGTACTGCTTTTGTTTTCTTTCTCCTCCTTCCCCTAGAGCCCTTCAGTGCTAGGTAGAATGTTTCAGGACTGATCTTTATAACCATTTACATCTTTACCTTAGAAGGTATCAAATCAGGGCAGGCCTTTTCAGTGCCTTTCATCAAGAATTAATGTCGTTGTAGTGGCTTTTGAGAAGTTTGTCATAGCCTGGTGGAATGTAAATTTAATAACAGCACCAGAAACATGTGTCCACATATTGCATACTGATTTATAAACTGAAAACGAGGTGGTGCTTTAGAGTTTTACATCAGAGAAATGATAGCATTGCTACTATAGTCTCTAGGAAAAATAGCTGAAGAAATGCAAATGGTGTTGCACGTTCCACAATAAAAAAACCTTTACGTTGGTCTCCTGATACTGTGTGGCCATAGCCTGCCTGCTTAAGGAGACAAAGCTTACTTGGGCATGCCAGTTTTTTTGCTAGTTCCCCCAAGTAACATTTGCATCTGTTAGCAAATTTCAGATACGTTTGGTAAAAAGATATGGTATCAAAACAGTCAAATACTTTCAAATTTCATGAAAAGCGGATGTCAAATAGAGGAGGACATGCGTTCTGGGAGAAATGCTTTGAGAATTGCACCAGGGCCATTTCAGTTTGGTTTGTCTGCACTCTAAAGACAGCGGTTCACTGGTCATTCATGGCGCGCGCCTCTCTCCGCTGACCCTGTATGGTTGGTCATCAAAACAGATGGCAGGTGGGAAAGGAGCTTGGGGATTCTGGATGCAGGGAAGAAAGGCAGAGGAAGGAGCTGGAATACGTGCAGTGAGAAATGCAGGAGGAAGATCTAGGACTTTGATGCTGAGGCTGTGAGCTTCAAGAGCTGCAGCTATCAGAGAACACCTCGTCCTGTTAGGATGCTCCAGATGGAAAGATTTCATGACGAAAAAGAGAACGAGTGAATTAATACATGAAGTATGTGAAGAGATTTTAAAAAAACTATTTTTAAGTGAAGGTTTTTAACAAAGAGTTCATATCTTTGTTCTTTATTGTAATTACTGAAACCTCACAAGTGTCCTTTATCCCTTCCCTAAGAGAATAAGGGCTGATCAGACTGTAATATCTTGATGCCTGTAAGATTAAATCTCCCAAACTTACAAACAGCTCCTGTTAACTGTGAAGAAGGTTCAAAAAGGCACTGCCTGTTTAAAGTTCTATATAAAATTCTATATATATTATTATGACACCAAGCTGGGAGGCAGGGTGGATCTGCTGGAGGGTAGGAAGGCTCTACAGAGGGATCTGGACAGGCTGGATCGATGGGCCGAGGCCAACTGTGTGAGGTTCAACAAGGCCAAGTGCCGGGTCCTGCACTTGGGTCACAACAACCCCACGCAGGCTACGGGCTTGGGGAAGAGCAGCTGGAAAGCTGCCCGGTGGAAAAGGACCTGGGGGTGTTGGTCGACAGCCGGCTGAATGTGAGCCAGCAGTGTGCCCAGGTGGCCAAGAAGGCCAACGGCATCCTGGCCTGTATCAGAAATGGTGTGGCCAGCAGGAGCAGGGCAGTGATCATTCCCCTGTATTTGGCACTGGTGAGGGCGCACCTCGAGTCCTGTGTTCAGTTTTGGGCCCCTCACTGCAGGAAAGACATGGAGGTGCTGGAGCATATCCAAAGAAGGGCAACGAAGCTGGTGAAGGGTCTAGAGCACAAGTCTTATGAGGAGTGGCTGAGGGAGCTGGGGTTGTTTAGTCTGGAGAAGAGGAGGCTGAGGGGAGACCTTATCGCTCTCTACAACTACCTGAAAGGAGGTTGTAGTGAGGTGGGTGCTGGTCTCTTCTGTCAGGTGGCTGGAGATAGGACAAGAGAAAATGGCCTCAAGTTGTGTCAGGGGAGGTTTAGGTTGGATATTAGGAAAAATTTCTTCGCTGAAAGGGTTGTCAGAATTGGAACAGGCTGCCCAGGGAAGTGGTGGAGTCACCATCCCTGGAGATATTAAAAAAGCGCGTAGACACGGCACTTCAGAACATGGTTTAGTGGGCATGGTTGATGGTTGGACTCGATGATCTTGAAAGTCTTTTCGAACCTAAATGATTCTATGACAATGTATCTCTTCTGCAGGATCTCTGAATGAAGGTATGGAGAATTCTATAGCAGACTCATTTAATTGGGGGCCGGAGGAATATGTACCAAAACAGAAAGTCAAATAATTGAAAATGTTTTGTAGGAAAGTTACACAGGTAATACAAAAAGTGTTTGGAAAAATGCATAAGTGTTGCCCAAGTAGCATCATGTTTAACGAGAAAATGTCAAGGATTTTTGTGATGAATGTTTTAATAAGAATGTATAGAAAGAGGAAAAGGGGTTTTCTAATACAGAAAAAGTGGTTTGGGAGGGATATTTTTGATCCTCATATTGCTTACAAAACCAATACCGCTTATATTTCACATCAGTGTATATGGTGCTTTTGGTATTTCTGACTATGTGAGGAAAATTGGACTATTTGGACATTTTGAAAGGTTTACTCAAGTGCATTACTTGTGAAGTTGTAGGAGCTCCTTGTAAAAGTTGCCTTCATTGTTTAAGTGTCCAAAAGGCTTGAGGTTTCTATTAATGGTTTTTTATTAAGCAACTTTGACAAGGAAGTGTTTAGAAGTGTGATGTTCTGAAAATCTTTAGTCAGCTACCCAAAATTGTCTGACAGCTGAGAGATCCCATCACTTTATATGTGCCGAACTTGGCATTTTCAGTCAGTGGTAAATTCATTTAGTAGTTGTTACTGTAGCAATTTCAGAGTCTGTTTATACTGCCCTCTTCAGAAAAGAAAGCAAGTTGTTTGCAGAAGGAATGTGCATTAAAACCTGTGCTAACTTCATTCTGTCGTGGAGTAAAAAAATGGAAGAGGAGGGGAGGAGGAGCTGCAGCAGGATGTAGCTGTTCGGTTGTATGGAAAGATGGTCAGATGGCCACTGTCTTCATAACAAAAGTAAAGATTTGGAAGTTTTCTGTATTTCCCAACTATTTTTTTATTGAAATATTAGAAAATATTTTGCTTTCTTCTAGTTCCAGTAGCCGAGGATTTTTGCATACTGCAAAGGAGATACCTTCCTAGGAAGTGTAGTTACTCTGTCCTTGTCTTGAACTTCTCTACTTTTCAGAAAGCAGGGTGCCCGCCTGCAGAACTAGCATTCTTTATATAAAGAGGGCTCATTACTTAAGGTGCTGTTTTGTCAGATTTGGATTTGGTAAAATACTTTTGCTATTGCTTTCTTCAAGCTTAGAAATATTTTGACTTTTTTGAAATTCCAGGGTGTTTAAGTAGGTTGATAACTGAAGTAGGTTGATGTAATGAGAATTGTATGGGTGTAATATATTGAGGAATATAATTCATATATGGATACCTGATATAATTTTTATATATATATATGTGAGGATCTTTTAAAGTAGTTTGAATCTGGTTTTGTCTTTTTTACAGCAAAAGTCCTGCCCAAGTTAGGTGAAATGTTGGGAATGCAAATACATTAACTGATAGGCAGACTATACTAGATTTCTTTCTTCACTGTAACTTTAAACTTGTTCTTTTGTTACTAGCTTGGTTTTTAATGTGCTGGCTTTCCAAGACGGCCAGATACCTGATCATGGTGCTGGAGAGAGAATAATGTGAATAAGTAATCCTTCACTCTTTGAAGACCAGCTTAGTCATCTCGGCACATTGCCACACAGTAGTGATAGGTAAACTGGCTGAGATACCTCTCATAGCCAAATATATAAATACAAATATAGAGGTAAGACTTCTACAGAGGAAAGGCATTCTAGAAATGTGAGATCTAATTTCTGTCCTAAAGGTAATGAGCTGTACTAGCCAGATGGAAAAAGTATCAATGTAACTTTTGGTTCTGACATGAGAGAGGTATGGAGGACCAGAAGCACTTTGATCACAAATGTACCTTTGAAGTAAGCTTAGTCAATGCAAATCCTGCAGTAGGATTTAGTAAAAAACCTGGAGTATGATTTTAGAAACACTTAGATGCAGTTTCCAGTTTAGTTTTGTTGGGTTTTTTAGTACTAAATACATTGTTAAGGTTGTGGCAAAGTTATCACTGCATAAAATGCTGTGGAAGATAGGAATATAAATTGTTCAAAATACAGGAAATAGCCATAATAATTGTTTTGTCTGCATCCTGCTGTAGAGAGAAAATGCATTGATCTCTGTGTGTAATCTGTACTCATAATATAGAGGAAAAGTTGAAAAGATAAGAAAATCCTTTGATTAAATTGAGCAGTTTCAAAGTAGCCTGTGAAAAATTCACCTTATAAATAGGGTACACTTATCCCATATAAAACCTTGCTCTGTATGAGCTCCCAACTTTATCCAACTTGCTCTGAACACAAGTGACACAAAAGATAATCTTTGGGGCGTTGTTGTTTGAAATACTGTGTTTGTTCTGTGGACAAAGGTGTTTCAAGAAGTAAGTGCAAACAAAGCCCAGACAAACCACTGGAAAGTGCATAGTAATAAATTGCGTAGCCTTTTCACTTTTTTTTTTTCTTCGTCCAGAGCAGGAGGAGTTATATGTTAGTACAAGTAGGGTGATACGGAAGTGATGAGAGTACTATTTAAATGAAAAACAAAAATAAAATAGCGCTGTTAAGGACAATGGCATTGGCTACCACAACTGCATGCAAACCAAAGATTAAATAAGGCAGTTTTCTTCCTTCGTGTGAAAGTATTAGGAAGTATGAGATTACAGTACTACTGAATGCCTGTCAACCTGTGGAAGCTGCTCCAACAAAATGAGTGAACAAAAATTATACTCAGTGGTTTTTATTACCCATTCAAAATCCTCAGTTGTGAGGCAGAACTCTGAATTGAAAAAGGAGATGGGATTATATGCGGAATAACACAGTACCTAAAAACCAGTTTAGTACACTCTCTTCTTGCATTTGATGCTGCTCTGATGTGTCCACAGCATCCAGAGTCATCCTGAGCTACGAACGAGTAATCACTTGTGTCACAAAACCCACAGGAAATAAATTTCTGCAAGACTATTTGTTTTAATTCATTAGGTTTGTTATTACACTTTTGCATGATGTGTTAATGATATTTGACATGTTAGATTTTCCTGCTGTAATAATGTTTTTGCCCATGATATCCACCTTTCCTACTTTGGAGATTTAATACAGAAAGTCACACCCTGCAGCTCGTCCTGATGTATATTTTTAGGGAGTGGGAGAGTTGGCCTGGAAAGTCTAATTAATTTTTTTTCTTTCAACTCTAATTCCATTCCAATGAAAGTGGTAGAAAAGCCTGTGTATTAGGCTATGTACAAGCTCTAATAAGTTACGTTGCCCCAAGTTGGCAGTGACTGAGTGACAGCAATGGAAGGAAATTCTTGGAGTGTGTTCAGAGCATAAAAATGTAACAGTGAGGCCAACAGCTTTCATCAGGCTGAAACAGAGATAAAATATGGTGATGGTAACTAGCAGAAGGCCTCCCTGGCATAGATACGGCATCCCTCTATCTTCTATCTTATCCAAATACTTTCTGTACTTTTAAAATTTTTTGAGCATGTGTGCTTTGATAATTTATGTTTTTGGTTTTGTTGGGCTGTTACTGGTAATTTTAATGGTTTCTGGTTTTAATGAGAATTTTATTTAGATACTTGATTTACTTTTTTTTAAACAGACCTGAGATGTTCTTTGTGAGAAGATAATTAACAAGAAGTATTAAATTAAAATAGATTTTCTTTATTTTCCAGTGCTTTTCACAATTCATGTGTTTTTTTAATTAAAAAGATGACTTTAATGTTTAGGTTTAATACATGTTGAGTTCTGTGGAGCCATTGTTTTCACCAGTGTTTGTGGTGGTCTTTTGATGATAATTTATTTTAAAGCCCCGAATTTTGGTTGCATTTATTAACTGATTATCTTAATTGTGAATGCACATCTTTGAATTCAAGGAAGTAAATTAACTTCAGAAAAGTGCTGATACTATTATTTGAATATGGTTGTATTGACACTTTAATTGTGCTAGAGTACTATTTAGCATAGAAGTAGTCGATTTTGTTCAAAATGGGAAGAGAATTGTTTTCTTTAACCATAAAATGTTCAAAAAAGTCAGTTCCAATCCCTAAGAATGCAATAAAGAAGTGTTTTTGTGTATGTTATGATTACTTGAAGATCAACAAGGTTGTTAAGACAGGTGTACCTTAAGAAGCATAAATGTTTTGTGCATCATAGAGCCTGAGATGGGCTGTGACTTTTGCAAGGCTAGCTAAAGGCTAGTAGGTTTTTGCTGCACAGTTTTTCTTGTCAGAGGACCTAACTGGGAAGTGATAATATATTTCACATCAATATATTTCACCAAAGTGCTCTTCCAAGCAGGCTGCAACTTGGTAAGCCTTTGCAGTTGTCTTTCAAAACCTTTTTTTTTTTTTTTTCCCCCCCCATGACATTGAATTACAAACTTCACAGCAAGTGTTTTATGCTTCTCAGGCACTTGCTCACATACAGCTGAAGAAGTGGAATTTTTTTGTATGATTGTAGGGTTGTATATTTGAATCTGTTCCTGTATTGTTTAATATAATGTTTTAAAGTCTAAAATATTAAAAAGTCATTCATTCTAAATCTTAATAGAATCATTGCTGAGACCATGATTGCAAAAGCAAAATAATTTAGGGATAAAAACACTTTGCTTAGTATTGTTCTTTTAAAGTTAAACTGCTTTTTTAAAATTAAAACCAGTGTTACACTTTTTTCAATTATCTTGGCTCATCAGAGGTAGAAATGGGCGGGACAGGCAGTTCTGAAAATTGGTGGCACAGCCTTTAACGATGCACAAATATGAGTGGTTAACATAAGTCACTGGTGTGACTCACCCCACCACTATGAACCCTCTACTGAGTAACGTTTTAGTAGCCTAACTCTGAAGTATAGGATTGTCCAAATGAAAATTGGTTAGGATGATACTAAAACCTTATTAAAAGGTGCATTAAAATGGAGGCATAAAGAGGGTGAGTCTGTTCACAAATATACATGGGACTACTGCAAACAGTTTGTAAGTGGGGGGAAAAAAGGTAGCATCTACCTTCTAATACCATAGATAATTCAAAGGAATTTTGGTTACTCATCGATAGGTATGTTTAAAATCAACCTTTGAAAACTAATGAGTTCAGAAACACCCCAGTAGCAAAAAATAGGTGGAGAAATAGTTCCTCCAGACCTGGTTTGATGCTGAAAGTAGTAAGTATCAAAGATCACAATGGCTAAGCCCTGCAAAAATGCCAGGTTTTTTTCCTCACTGCTTTGATGACTAAAACTTAGGGGAAAGAGGACCCAACAGCAGAATACCTTTCCCGGAGCAGGAGAAAATGTCCTGTGATTTCCAGACAGCTAGTATGTGGACACAGAATAAGTAATCATCTCTCACTCCTATGAATAACTTGCTGTGAGCAACAGGAATGCTGGCTTTTTTTGATATGATCACATCTCATCAAGACATAGATTGGTATAATTTTCATGTTGTTTGCATTTTTATCTTCAAAATAGAAAACCAAATAAGTTCTCAAGTCTGAGTTTCCCCTCTCAATGAACACAAACAGTATGTGACTGCAGTGTTTGTTCAGTTGGAACAATGATTTAAAAAAAAAAAAAAAAGAGCAGTGCTGCAGAAAAGATGTGAAGAAAATGCACAGCTCATAACCTCAACGTGAATCAGTAGCCTTACACAGTGAGGCAAAACAAGATACCATACTGGGATTGTATAAAGTGGAAGATGCTGTGCAAGGCATGTAAAAATCCCTCTGCTGTATTTAGCATTAGTGAAGCCTCAGCAGGAGCAGTGTGTAATTTGGAGCACTCGAGTTCAAACAAATAGGTGGCTCAAGGCAGAACAGGTAGAGGGAAGCAACAAGAATGATCATACATCCAGAAAAAATATCCTACTAGGAAACACTGAGCAGAAGAGGGTTCTTTTAATCTAGGTGATAGAACTGAAAAGAGAGGTAGATCTTCAGGAGTGTATGAAGTCCTTGCACTGAAGGAGAGTGGTTGTCTGCTCTTTCTGCTGATGTGTAAGAGAAGAGGCGATGGGAGTAACCGCATTTGTTGTGTTAGAAAGAAAGGAAGAACGCTGCAATGGAGAAGAGTGAAAGAGAGTAGATTGCCTGGGAATTGTGCAGCCTTCATCATCAGAGACTTCAGGATCAGGGTGAACAGAAAGTGGTATCGTGTGTCCCGTCAGGCAGATGGATGAAGGTAACTGCCTGAAGTCCTTTGTAGATCTGGGAACCTGTCAGTTTAGCCTCTGGGGTTTTTTTAGCTCCTTTATTTGAAATTAGCCTGCTGCTTTGGATTTCTGTTTGCACTTTGCAAATAATGATTACATTTGAAGTACTTAAAAATATTTCAGTGAGATCTTTTTTCTTCAGTAGTAATAGTGATTAAATGCATAAGATTAGGATTTGTCTAGGAATCACACAAGGAGTCCTACAAAGCCCGATCTAGGACCAGATAAGATTTAGTGCTGTGCCATGGTCACAAGGCCATTCTTCCATGAGAATGAGTTATTGCCCTGCTGCTGAGGTGGGGTGTCAGGGGTGGTGGTGTGATTTTTCTTAAATTTTGTTCTGTGGGGTTGTCACAAAGTTGGTTTGTTGGCCTCTGAAGTACTCAGCTGTACATCACTGCATGGCTCTTCACATTTGGTTTAGGATCATAACAGCTTTCTCATTTGCATTTGTCTGGCATGAGCAAATTATTTTACTTGGCGGCAAAAGGAAATATGCCTCAATTAGAACAAAAATGAGTGACTTTAAAAAGTTGATCATTTGTAGTTATAAAAAAAAAGCTGTTTTAAAGTAGTGTGTTTTCAGAACACAATAGAAAAATCGTTGAAAGATTTTTCTCGTTCAGACCAAGTGATTTGAATAAGCACTTTAAACTTTCATTTTCTCTGGATAATTAAAATTAAACTGAAATTTAACAAGTCAAACTGAAGTTTGTCCAGATTTCTCCCTTCTGTTTCTAATGATGGCTTCTTTTTCTTTGCAAATAAATTTCTAATGTGTAATGAGTTGTCCAAAGAGATGAATCTGGGGAGTTGTTTTTTTTTCTCCAGATGGTGGACTTGAGTCAAAGATATCTAACAAGAATCCCTGACCCACATTTTGACTTTTGTTAGTGGACTTAAATGTTTTTCAGGGAGTCCTTAAAACACTTATGTTTTAGGAATGCCAATACTTTCCCTGTACTGTTTTCTGGTAGATGTTTCCCTATTGAATTTAAATACTGATGAACTGTCATTTCGAAAATTCTTTCAACTAACAATGTTGTTCCATGCTACTAATGCAATGATTTTAGGAATGGGAACCTTCAGAATAAGACCTCTGATTTTAAATTTAAATTTTTTAGTCTGTAACTGTGATGTTGTATCTTTACAGTGATGCGACTATATAAGTATTTTTGTCTGTAGAAAGAATCTTCTGTTTCAAACAGAGCTGTTTCAGTGAAGGGCCTTTGACTCTAGGAAGAGGTGAACTGCTGTGAATGGTTATTCCAGATCGACTGAGGTTTTTCTCATTTTGCGGCTTTAGAAGACTCCTACACGGATTTCTAAATTGTCTGTATTTTTAAACTTTTTCTGTAAATCCTGAGAGGAAAAAAAATCGGGGTGTGAATCAAGCTGTTGCTAACCAGTATTGTCTTACCTCTTTGTGCTTTCTCTTCTCACCTACCTTGAACTTAGGGTAGAAGATCTTTGGGGCAGGAATTGTTACCCAGTGCTGTGCTGATTAATCATCTGGCATAATGGAGTCTTTGTGTGAATATGGCTCCTTATCCCTATCAAAATCCAAATAGTAAAATATTTTAAGGTAAAAACATCATGAGGATGTTACAAGCATTTTTTTAGCGTATTATCAACCTGTGAAAATGCAGGGGGAGGAAATTATACTTTAGGTCAATGTATTATTTATCTGAAAAATTTTAGTGCCTGTGTAATGTATCATTAACTGTACTCAAAAAATATTAATTAGGCATGTAGCTTATTAACACCTCAGACATACTGAAGCAGCTTTTGTAAAAGATATGCATGTTTTCTCTGAGTCACAACATAGCAATAGAATGGTTGATGTGGTGAAATTATGTGTTTTCTTATCTAGCAGTTTGAATTGCTTTAAACTTCTACATTAACTCTGAATTTAAAGATTTATGCTGCTTGTTTATTTCTAGGACTTTTCTAGAAACAATCAAAATTGAATGCTTTGTGAGCTGTGTGCCCACATACTGCATTTTTTTCTGTTGAAGCAGTACTTACCTGGAGTGTATGACTTACTAATAAAAACCAAAAAGGGATGGTGGTGGTGTGGGACACAAGTTCTTCCGCATATCTCTGAGCTAATGCAGCACAAGTTGGATCTATTGTTATTGCTGTTGGAAAGATAATGGGATATATCTTACCTTTTTGGTCATGGTCAAGCTACAACATTTTCTTCCGTCTTTAACCTGCTCTCAGAGAAGAGATGCAACACCTCAAATTCCCTTTAAATATTTTGTACGTGTATTGTACAGTTTCAGAAATCCATGTTGGAGCCTTTCATAAGCAATAGGAATTAAGTTTCTCAAGGAAATTTTTTGTGAATTATTAATTTTTGCACCTTGTTTTACACAATATGAATTACTTCTAGATCTCAAGATATCAAATTGTGGTCTTTTGTCTCTTTGAATGCGTTTACACCAGAGCCTGATAGTTTCAGGAAGACTTGAGAATTTCCTAGAATATATGCTTGGTAAATCACACTAAGATATTAAAATTTATTATATTGACTTTTAGGTAGCCTAAACTATCTTGCTGGGATACTTTTTTCTTCGGATCAATTTAAACTGAGAAAGCAAAGCAAGAGCTGTAACTCAGCCTTATTATAATTCTTACAGTTCACAACTGAATAGGAGCCCCTGTTTTGTCCAGGATTTACAGTATGAATGGGTATCTAAATCACTCCAGTTCAAAACTAGTCTAGCATACGTTTTCAGCTTTAGTTGTGAGTTTCCTGACTTTTTTTCCCTCAAAATAAGCACTGCAGATTTGACTTACATAAACAGTGTTAGCATTTGAGGAATCTTCTGACTGCAGATGCCAAGACTGGATTGTGGGAAACAGGACAGCAGAAAATATAGGATTAAGAAGTGAGTGGTAATGTTTCTAACCAGCTGACCTCTAGCTCAATTCTTTAACTCGCCTCCCTAGTAAAAGAAAGACAGGGAAGATGGAGAGAAAAAGAATGTAAAAGCAATGCTTTCCAGTTTTGCAACTGTCTGAATTGATACACGCTTGTAAATAGGAATAATTTAGATGACCTTTCTCTCCGATATAAAGTGGTATGGTAATGTTTAATCTGTGTCTCACTCAGGTATTTTGTATGTACAATGTGTCTGCAAATGCGCCTGATGACCCTGGGCAAAACGTGTTGCAGAGTTGGCTTCCCGTCCCTGTGCCGGGGGTGCAGGTGGTGGGCAGCAATGGGACTGCTTCCCACCAAAGGGACCTAGGGCAATTTCGGTAGGAATCTCGGCGGCTCGGCAACTGCCAGCTCATGCGGGTTGAGGACAGACACCAGAGTGTCAGTTAGGGAGCATGGTGCTGGAGCACAGAAACACCGAAAAGAAATGTGAGGAAGATGCAGTCAGGGAGAGCCTGTGTCTGGGTCCTTGCACAGCTTTACTGTGACAGAGAAACTTGTCGTTTTTATCAAAGTTGGTTTAAAACTGGCAAAACAAAGCTTAACTAACTTTTCAGAGACTAATGTTTAGGTTTATCGTGGTATATGTATTGTATATTTATTTTTTTTTCCACAGAAACCTGCTAATATTTTAGTTATGGGTGAAGGTCCTGAGCGAGGAAGAGTAAAAATTGGTATGTTTATATCTTTGATAAGTCCCAGTGTAGCATTTAAGCTAGAATGTTCTGAAGGTGCAGTTGTACCACCTAAAGTAGTCACTGTAATACTAGTATGTGCCTGGGCACATTGCCTAAATGCTCTTTTCTGAGTGACTGGCTTCTTGATATTAGCCCCATGCACCAGTTCTGACGATGAAATGCTGTAGCCTCATCAATAAAAAGTGGAAAATGTCGTTATATTTTGTTTAAGTGGGTGTTTGTGTGGGGTGGGGGATTTTGATATGGGGATAAAGATGACAGCTAGCTAGGGGGAAAGGAGGAGAAAGGGGATTTTAAAATGTCCTCCATTTACCCCTGTGATGCCATGACATTATCTTGCTGCTGCTTATAAAATCTAAATAGGGAACTACTCATTACTACAAACTTTAAATTTTATAATGGAATCAAAGGTGGCGTTTAGCCTACAAAATATTCTTGAAAGGGTAGACAGGTCCCTTGGAGATAAATGCAAGGGATCCTAAAAGTCCAGAAAACGCAGTAATCCAGCCAAAATGCTTAGTGAGAACTACCGCTAAATGCTCAAACTGGGGTGTACACGGGTAGGAAGGACCCAACACTTTCCCCACTATTGTAATATATTCTGGTGGGAGTTACTGTTCACAGTGAGAGGATAATTTGTAGAACTTCAATTGTTTTAAATTAAAGTAAATAAATAAATAAAAATTAACTGTAGTCTAACAGAAATAAGCTATACCAGGCTGTGCATTAGTGTGGTGGCAGTGCTTTGGTAGCAGACTGCTAATGCACAGCCTACTTATATTTGTTATGGTAATGCAGCCCCATTTGGAAGGGTTTTTTTTAAAGCTAATTCATCTTTTTCACTTCCCTCTGGCTTTCTTTTATGAGATTATTCTTCTGCATTGTTGCTCTGTACTCTTATTGTTTTGTTTATCTGAACTATATTGTTAATCACTAGTATAACGATTCAGGGTAGAATTCTCTTGGAGTGTTTAGTCCTGCTCTAGTCCTTCCCTCGCCCTTTGAAATCTAAGGAGCAGATGGGCCAGGGCTGAACACTTCTGCAGATCCTACCCTGAAAGTTTTAAACGCCCTTCCGAGGTTTAAGGTTGACAGTAGAGCTTGAGGTCTTCTCCGTACAAAACAGGTACAGCATGGACAGCGGAAGGGAAAATTTCTTCCTATTACCTTATTCTTCATGGAGCAGTTGCTTCCAAAATTGAGAATGTAGGTCATCCTCTGGGCATGTTCACTTTCAACTGTGGTGGTGATATTTGCTGTATACAACTACTTGCTAGTAATTGCACATAGACCACCCATTTATTTCTTAATTTATAGTTTTGAATTAATTTGGGAATAACTTAGAACACAACTAAATTTAGTCAGACTCTGTTAATGGACAGGTGAAAGATTCTGTATCGGACCACCAGTCCTCTGAGCCATCCATTCCCAGCGGTGGAAGAGGGAGGGGGACCCTGGATTTCTAAGTGTGTTATCAAAATGTAGATTTCTTTTTTTTACTATTATTTTCTTAAGATATTACCACAGCAGGAAAAGAATGCAGAAGTTATACCCCTACCAAGGGCTTCCACTTTTCCAGTGTAACTAATTTTTCTAAAAAATACATAACTGGCATTTAACTTAAAATAATTTTTATAGGCTTTTTGTGTCATTTTGAGTCATAAATTCACTTTCTGCCAACAATTTTCCTTATTTTTCATAGTTACTAGTGACTTGATCATATCGTGAGTAATCGATATTTTAATGTAGAAAACTGTAAAATGTTTCTCTTTTTAAATGCATTAAAACAATCATAAATAGGAATGCATATGAAAAAAAAATTAAGGGTTGTGTAGTCAAGTTAGAGACCTATATTTACACTGCAGTTTTCCCTCAACCAGTGAGCTATAGCATGTAGGTCCTTTTCCCTCAGAATTGCTGCTCATCTCATTTCATTCGAGTCTTTCTCAGCATGTGTATAGTCCTGCACCACAGAGTCCCTCTGTCTTGGGATTTGGGGAGTGGTGGGTCGGGAAAGCGATTTGGTGGGAGAAGGTGCATATTTTAGTCTCTGCCCATTTTTTCCTGTATCACTTACATTTGGTAGTTCAGACAGTTTTCTAGGCAGTCGTATACTACCAATTTTAAAAAGCAGTTTTTAATGATATAATGCCCCCAAACAGCATTTAAAAATCATAGCCTAAATGGTATTTAGTACTGGTATCTCGATACTGGAAATACGTCTTGACAGAAAATTAGCAGGGAGGCAGATGCTGTAGGCCTAGTTGCTGGTTTTGTGTGAAGGAAATCTTGCTACAGCTAACTTCATGAGGAGGGAGCTTTTGTGATGTGCACGTATGTATTATAAATCATTCTAACCTTTTTAGAACCTGCATTTTGCTCACATTTAAAATGCTGCTTGTTGAAAGACCATCCTGTAATAATGGAATATTTTACCAGAGACTATCAGGTATAATGAGTCAGGATTTACCAGTGTCCTGAGAAGTGAGTTGATGCGCTTTTTCAGAACAATGGTTAATTCTTTGTTCTAAATGGCTCATGTTAGTAATGATTTATAATGATATACTTTATAGGTGATGACATCCAGTAACTGCTACAAAAGCTTTAAGAAAATATGCTCACAGAATTTATATCTGCTACAGTCTGCGTTTGCATTTTATTTAGCAGTGATGGTAGCGCTAACAAGTAAACTCTGTTTTAAAAAAGAAAATAAAAAATTGGTAGATTTCGTCAAATTTTAAAGCATCTCTCTTTGACTTTTGCAGCTGACATGGGCTTTGCCCGATTATTTAATTCACCTCTGAAGCCTTTAGCAGACTTGGATCCAGTAGTTGTAACGTTCTGGTATCGAGCTCCAGAGCTGCTTCTGGGAGCAAGGCATTATACCAAAGCTATTGGTAAGTAAATTGGATGAAAACTTACTGTTTTGTTCTTTATGTAAAGTGTACCCAAATATTGAAGCATTGATAAATAGTACAAAGGACAGTAGGTGAGTTAAAGGTATGTTACTGATTTCTTGAAGAAATATTAAACTTTGACAAATTGTTTAGTTTACTATGGTCTCTGGCTATATATAGGAATGAAATATTTCTGGGTCTTGGCTCCAAATGCCCTGGGATGCAATGTAAATTTATATGGCTTTCACACAAGACTTTTATAAATGCTGTTAGAGGCAATAAAAAATACGGATGGATCTTCAAACTGTTAGTACAATCCATATTATGATGATGAGGCACAGTGCATTAATTTTGTTGTGGATGTTTTTACGTAATCTAATAAATATGTGAAATAAGGAATGTACAGAATGGAGAATACATTGGCTGCACTGAAACTAAACTGTAAAAATAAGCTGCATTTTAGCCTCTCTCTATGTCTTTTTCAAAGCACAGCTGTGAACAGGAATTGCTCGAAGTAGTGAGATGTGGTCAGAGTCATGCAACAGGCTAGCCAGAACAACCCAAACCTCAGAACGCGGATGCTGCGAGGATGGCATTGGCTACATCAGCTTAACGCTACATCCTCCTCTCCGCTTAATTCATACTTACCAGTCTGAATTTTAACAGTTTTGGCATGGCACGGTTGACTTTGCTCTGCCAGTCTCTGCTTGTGCCGTTTGAGGGGTAAGGGATCACTGATGGCAGGAGCCAGTGTGGGCTGTGCCCGTAGGATGGGGGAATAGCCTGGTAGCAGGCTTAGAGGGAGGTTCACCTTTAGTGGATGTGAACAGCTTTGCCGTGGAAGGGAGAGAGACTGTAGGGAAGAGGACTGGGAAGTTTTTTCTCTTGCTGGCTGGTTTAAAAGATATGTTAAAGCCTGGCAACCGTTTCTGGGGGAATAACGTCCCCTGCAATGCTCCGTTTCCTTTGCACAAACATGGAGGTTGTATGTCAGCGTACATGGTGTTGTTTCTGTACCCTGAAATTCTTTCCTCAGACCTTGGCCATTATTTTTTTAAGATCATGTCAGTGTTTTTGTCATAAATTCTAATGTTTATGGCTTAAATGTATTTTCATTTACCTTTCTGTTAATACTATATTTCTTTTATAGATTGAATACGTTTCTTTATCTGTTCCTTTAAACTGCTTTTTTTTGTTGTATTTGCATGTTCTTTCACTTTACTGACATTTTCTTCTGCTTGCAGCATGTGAAACTGCATGGATGGTCATAGCCTTTAGTACGTAATTTTTTTTCAGCATAGATAAAAACTGACTGTATACAAACACTGAGTAATGGGGTTATGCTCTCTGCATCATTTGCTTTTGTCCTTGTTCATGACCTTTTCTTGTTCATTCAAGGTTCAGTGTAGCATTACTTTATGTAAGTTAAAAATTGCATTTGTATATGCTAGAAAAAAATCAGGAAAACAACTGGGAAAATGCAGGCTATCTGATTTTGCAGATTGGGACACAACAGTTAAAGGGGGTTGGTGTTTGTTTTTTTTGTTTTTTTTTTAATGAATGTTGATCAAGAAAAGGGGTGAGGTACGTGGGCATGGAGCGATTTTCTTGTTATTCTCTTTCCACAAGATTTTATAGATAACATTTATCTTATTCCACTACCACTGCTCTTCAGCTTGTATTTTTGGGGTTGTTTAATACTTACGAAACCCAGTGGCTGATCAGAGAGGGGACGTTTCTTGGTGGGGACAGTATGGCAGTGAATGGGCAAGATGTTGGTTGGCTTTTCTTCATTTGTATTTTATGTGTGGACGGTTACCCAAATAGTTTCCTTTGGTTTTCTTCTTAATCAAATTACTTTTTTACAGCAATAAATGGTAACTACACTTTAAAAACCACACAAAAACCTGTTTGATACTCTATCAGCTCCACTGTAGTTACTGAGTTGTGTACCTCTATCCGTAGCTAAAAGGAAAAGTCAAGGAAGTATTCCACTTCCACAATAGAAACTTGAAATACTCAATGCAGGTACCTTATCTCTGACAAGCTAAAAAATAACATTTTACCTCACTAAGATGCTTTTGGAAAGATCCATTTGATTTTTTAATTTCTGTTCTCCTTTTTTAAAGATATTTGGGCCATAGGGTGTATATTTGCAGAGCTGCTAACATCAGAGCCAATATTCCATTGTCGACAAGAAGATATCAAAACTAGTAATCCTTATCACCATGACCAGCTGGACAGAATATTCAATGTAATGGGATTTCCTGCAGGTACATACTGTATTTTTTTAACACTGCTGTTCAAAGAAAGATATCTGTATTGCTTTCTTCACATATGAAGGTGGCAGCTGATCAAAGCAACAAAGCTGTTCAAACACAGTCTTTATTTCATGAGTTATAAATCTAGAATCTAATAGTCATATTAGATAATTTTCCTATTATTAATGATAGGACTATCTTTGTGCATACATGTACCAGTGTTTTACAGTTTTAAAATATCATGTTTAATGGTGGATGATTAAAAATCAGAAGAAATATTTCTGCATTTCTTCAGTACTGATTATAGATTTGGAAAGGGACTGATGATTGGGTGAAACCAAGCAAAAATCTATATATTTAGTGAATATTATGCAGACATTTAACTCATCCTAAATCATACATAGCATTTGGAAGTAGGGGAGGGTATTTTACTTTTTTCCCTGGTAGAAGGCTTGTGATATGGAGAAAATTTCTTTATTCCAAACCAGAACAAAGAACAGGTTGCATGAACGAAAACAAATTACAATGTGGATATCACTTGTTGCGTTTTCCCCTCAGTGTTGGTCATATCTTGTTTTTCTACAGGCTGTCCTGCATCTTTCAGTTAATGAATGCTTTGTCTTCTACTGTTCACACAATTGCAGATGTCAGAATAACAGGGGCCTTAATTTTACTTTTTGGTCATCTTTCTCCTCACTGCTTGTGTTCCCTGCTGTTGTCCATTCACTGTTAATAATCTTCTTCTTTACTGTTCTGGTGGACTTTCTTCTTCCTATCACATGAATTTTGTGGACTGTTATGTTTGTGTGGTTCTAGAATGTTGTTATTAAATTTGCTCTTATTTTTCCCTTTGACTTTTTTTTTTTTTGTCCTGAAGCAATGTCCTTCATTGTTTCTATACTGCTGTATGAGATTCCTGGAAGTGTTGCCTTTGCACATGAAGTACTTTTATTTTCTTGAAAATCCCCCTTAATTTTGCTTCTTTAAGCAATACTGTCCTATTCTGCTTTTAGCCTAGAATTTTACCCTTTTCTTATGTTTTTCTTACTTCATTTGGGTTTTACATTGTCTTTGTGTAGCTTACAGAAATAGATGATATTCTCATTATTGTTTTCTGATTGGTTTAAATAATCCTTTCTAATGGTCTGCATTTGATTTTGAAGGTCTTTGGTTCTTACCAAGTAATATTGTTTTTCATGTAATTGCAGCAAATGTTTTGCTTTTTAATTGACATTTGCCATATTTGAAACAGTTTCACATGTCTTTGGAATAGGGAAAGAGGAGAATCTTTTATTTAAATAAATAATAATTAGTCTCTGATTTATTTATTCACTTAATATTTTTTAAGCTCCCAGTGTTCTGCAGTTGTGATAAGTCTTAGTAAACATTTGACTTGAATCAAACTACTTGCCCACAGAGGCTTTTCAGGAGTTACAGAGTGTAATACATTTGAGGCTAGGTGCTGGTAGTGATTTTTTTGTTTGTTTGTTTTATTTTTAAGTCTGTTTCAGGCTTTGTCTACACAAAGCAGTTGAGATGAAATATTCTTTAATTTGAGTGTGCAAATATTACTTTTTCTTAACCTTTTGTTGGCTAACAGTATTTCCTTTACATGGAGACAGCAGAAATTTGCACAGTACCCCTGGGCATTTTCCTGTAACTAAAGACAGTGCTGTCAGAATGGGAAGTCCCTTAGAAGGAACATTTGTGAGAGTCTTGTGTACTCCTGTCCCGAGATCATGACTGTGCCTGAATAGATTAAGTAACAGTCCTGAAGGTTGTAAGCGCAGTGGCTGACGTGTTTTTCTTCTATGTTGTCTTTTGGGCATATGGTGATCTTCACTGTAGCTGGCAACTGTTTTTTTTAAAGCTCTTGAGTTAATCAGCCTGAACTGGAACTTCTTAGGTGTTCGTATGGTGAAGATTTATTGTGAAGAGGTGACGAAGGAATATGAGCCAAGTAGTACAAAGAAATAAGTAACTGCAAGGTTAGAGAAGCAGACTAAAAAAAAAAAGCCAAAACAAATCAAGGCTATGGAAATACTTGGAAAGGCTTTGTTTTACTTGGGGGGGGGGCAAGGAAAAAAAGTATTAATAAATATTGATTTTGCAGATAAAGATTGGGAAGACATAAAAAAGATGCCTGAACATTCAACTTTAATGAAAGATTTCCGGAGAAACACGTAAGTCTGCTTTGAGTTGAGCTTTCTTAAGAAAGTATGTTTTACTTCTTTCTCCTACCCTAAATTTCTTGTAGCTCAGGTTGTTTTCTATGTAGATGCCAAACAAGGACTATGAAATGGTTATGACTTAGATTGTGAAAAAAAGAAAAATAAAGTAGTTTCATAATGGTGAACTTGGCCTGTCAAGGTGGTGTGAATCAGAAGAG
The DNA here is from genome assembly GCF_000737465.1 of Haliaeetus leucocephalus. Taxonomy (NCBI): domain Eukaryota; kingdom Metazoa; phylum Chordata; class Aves; order Accipitriformes; family Accipitridae; genus Haliaeetus; species Haliaeetus leucocephalus. The sequence continues at coordinate 4,302,790 of NW_010972787.1, forward strand.
TAGCCAGAGACGCTGTAAATGGGAAGGTGGCAGGTGTGAAATGCGTGATGCCAGTAAGACCCCACACAGCTCTGAAGATTGCTAAGCACAGTTTGTCACAGCTGTTTCCAAACTGGAGGTACTGGAAACAATTTTCCTGTGATAGCTGCATAAAAGGGATCTGGTGACCTTATGCTGTTTCCAGCAAACAGTGGGTATAATTGTCAGGTTTGGTATCTAGGGTAGCTTATGAAGACTAAAGAAAAGAATACCTCTCAGTTTTGCTGTCACATTGCCGAAGTCTAATACCTGCACCTAAGACCCTAACCCTGTTGCCTTGTTTCCATGCTGAGGGATTTGGGGCTGTACTGTTACATACATTTCTTGCACCTGCCGTGCTATTGTAACCATTTAGAAACCTTATTTCTGAGCTCCTCTTCAAAAAAGTGAATTTATGGATGTTCTTGTAGCAACCTGTACATTGTAGGAGAGTGTTAAGATGGGCTTAGTATTTATCTCCATGTTTATTGGCATTAGAAATATACAGAATGAAACTGTGTAGTAGTAAAACTGCTAAAAGGCAGTTTAAATCCACGTGATAGTTTGCATGTGGGTTAAAAGTGTTCTTTCTGTGTGGATGTGATGTGTTTTTACAAGCATGTGAGGGAAAGAAATGCATTTCTGTACTGTCTGATTTTTAAGCAATCTCTGATGTTAGTAGTTGTGGTTTTGCCCTGCCTAGTGGATTAGCAAGAGACTAAACTGTTCTTATTAATAAGTTTTGTGACTACTAAGAAAGCTTTGCAGTATCGGTGATTTGCATATTAGAAATGTCACATTTTTTTCCTTTTCTAGGTATACCAACTGCAGCCTTATCAAATATATGGAAAAACATAAAGTTAAACCAGATAGTAAGGCATTTCACTTGGTAAGTTCCTGCACGCATAAAAAACCAAAACCCTCATATAAGTTACAGATGTTCAAGCTGAGAGTTGAGCTAGTGTTAAGTATTCTGTGACTAAGTTTATCTTATAAATATTATACTGTATTTTATAAATAAAGTTAGGAATAACTGATATTCTGCAGTCTGAGATTTGCAAAACCACTTTATCTTCTCACGTTGATAAAATGATTCTGTGTGTCATTCACTGGATTAGGTTCTGTATCAAGTATATCAGAAGTTTTCAGTCTTTAAGTCATGTTTAGTTTGTAATTATATTTGCAGTGTTGCTGCAACTCTTAGCCATTTTGCTGCTTTGCATACTTTAAATAGCCTATTTTTTATTTTTAAAAAAATTCCTAAATGCCTAATTTTTTACATATTCATTATTAAGCTTACATCTTACAGACTTAAAAAAATTGAGGCTTAACCTGTAGTTTAGAAAATTTTAGTATGTCTTCTGGTGCACTAATCCTTTGTAGCTTTCTTATGAAAACATCCTAGTACTCTTACAACAATGATTTTCTCTCTAGAATGTATAAGTATTTTTATGAAGACTCCAGTTAAAATTATATACTTGCTTAGCTCTGGAAGTGCCTGCGTTATGTTGTTTCAGAAATTACTATATTGGGCCATTTCTTCTGTGTTTTAAAGAACATTCAAGTCTCTAAAATAAAACATATATATATATACACACACACACACACGGAGAAGAAAAAATTTAAGTATATCTAGTCTCTCTGAATGGACATTTTCCCTATCTTCATGTTTCCAACCCAGATGAAATGTTTTCAGGCTAGAATTATAAGGTAGATATATTATTTTGGGGGGGGGGGGGGGGGGCAGGAGTGAGGGAAGAAAACAGGAAGCTTTTTTGATCTTGGAGAGGAGAGGAATAAATTGAAGAAAAGGGAAGATGGTTGAGGCCTGGGTGTCTGAGGACCATGTGGCTTTTGTTCAAGTCACTGGAAGCTGTACCTTCTCTGATGATCAGACCCACGGGTTTTTAAGCAGCCGTCTTTCTTCTGTTCAGTAGTTTTTCCTCCATATAAATTTTGGAATTTATCTTTCAGTCACAGCAGCTCTGAGGCAATATTCTTCTTCTGGCATACTACATGAGCAAGTTTGAATGGGGGTTTCCAAGCAGATGAGTTATACTGCAGCTGGTCTAAAATAGAATGTATATTCAAGGTTCAGATTAAAACCAAAAGTATAACCAGCTGAATCAAGTAATCATTGTGAGAGATTACCTGGTAGTTGTACCATTATGCATCAATTTACTGTGATGTGTCTCTGTTCTCCAAAGTTAAAAGTTGGTGAAATACTAGAGTTGTTTACTCAAGCAAGGAAACTAGTCTTCTATGGTAGAGGCTTTTGATTTTTGTTTTTTATGGATTTTTGTATCCAAGCATAACTGGAAGCTGCTGAGCAGTCTGTGTATTTGTACGTAATACATAAATAGTTTGTGTTGATACATGAAGAACTGAAGTGCCTGTTATGCACAGGCAAAACAGTCCATCCCATTTTGCTCATAATTAATCCAGTTTTTACCACGTAGCTATTTATAACAGAGCTTCATAAATGCATTTTTAGTATTTACCATTATGTTCTAACGTTTTAGTATGAGAATACACACTCTAAAAAAAGATATATTTGACATAGTAGAGAGAGCAAGTAGAGAATATCTCATATTCCTATCAAAGCCTAAATAATATTTCTGAAGATTATGTTAAGTAATTCAACAAGCAAAAAACAATGAACATGAAGTATCTGTTGAATATGATGTTTTGCATAGAATGGGGTTTGGATATAAAAACTAATCCTTTGACTCTTAAGTAAAGCAAATTGAGTGAATTTCTCTCATCAGCCACTCTAGGCCAGTGTTCTGTAAAATTATGCAACTGCGTGCATCAGTACTTACCTTTCTAACTCTACCTTCTTTGAGAACAAACGTGCTGCTTGTCACCTACAAATTTGACTTGTGACATATTTGGAGTCTAAAGCTCTCAAAATTAAGCTTATGTTGCTGTACCAAAATCTGACAGTGGCTAATTACGACTACTGGTGAACAGCTGAGAAAATTCAGTCAGTTCTGCCTATTAAAATCAGTTGCATTAGATTTTCATATCATATCTAGGCAACCTGAGGTAAAAACATTTTCCATGCAATAACCTGTATAACATGGCCAGTGACTTCATCTTCAAATAACGTAAGTGCTTTTCCCCTCCCTTGATTCCTCAACTATTTCTTTCTCACCGCTCTCCGGTCTGCTGGCTCAACACCAAGCTCAGGTAGAAGTGAGTAGGTCAGGCTTTGCTGTACATCTTGGCAGTCCATAAAAAGACCTTCTCTGAATGAACTAGTTTCTCTTACAAGCTGTGAGTGCTCTGGCCAAACTGACCTGAAATTTCTCATCCGCTCTCCCAGTCTCGCAAATTTTAGAAATTGTTTTCAATAGAACAACAAAATTAGACACAAAATAATCACATGAGAATAGCTTAAAACACTTACTACAGCATTTTCTCCCTGTGGTACCACAACAGGGTGATAACTGTCTGAATGTATTGAGCATTTCTGTTCAGCATGTTGGTGTTTATACCAAAAAGCAGTGGTTACATTAAAATGCAAAATCAAGGAATGGTCCTTTTCCAGGCCACTACCCCTCCATCCTTGGTCATATCTATTAGTACCAGACAAGAGGACCAGGAGGTGAGTGAGCATGGAGTCCTGATTGAACACTCTGCTCAACTGCTACCTCTCCCACTAGCTCCAGTTTGGATCTCTACCCACCTTCCCCTCAACTAAACTGGTAGCGAGAGACAGCACTTCATGCAATTTGGATGGTGTCGGTGTCATGCAAGCTAAAAAGCAGGGTATTTAGTAGTATAGACATAGCCTTGTTCTTTTGTACCTCCCACAGATACAGACTGTGAGGGAAGTACTGTGAAGTTTATTGCTAATTAGCCCTAATAGGATCCTCTCAGTTTTCTACCCACTGCAGTCTGTCAGGGCAATTCACTGAAAATCAGATCCCATTTAAAAACCCTGGTCTTTCCAAAGTAACATCTTAAAACTCTGTTCAGAGGCTGTCAAAATTGGAAGGTGCCTTAGGTTTGCATTCAGTTTGAGGGTAGGCTGAACTGCAGGTGAATGCCTTGGGCCCCTCCACCACAGCCTGAACAAGTTCAGTGAATCTCTTTATACCAGTTCTTCCAGAGATACTCCAAGATCTTTCTTTTCCACAATCTGTCTCACAGCCCTTTTACTCTCCGTGAGAACAGATAAACCGTCTACATCTACTGTTGTAAAATATGCCAGAATTAATAATTCCAGGACTAGTAAATCCAGAGTTTGTTGTTATTGCCAAAAATGAAATGTTTTGATTTCCCAACTTGAATTAACCAGACTTTTTCCCTCTTTACTGACATTCATGCATGTGGTCCTTTTTCACACGTGGAACTGATGTGTTACATGAGACAACTTTGGCTCCTTCCTGCTTTTGCAGCTTACATTTTTTCCACTTCACTTCCCTGATTATTCCCCCCCACCCCCTTTATTTGTTTATGCCCTAGAAAATGGGTACATGGCTGCTCCTGGTTAATTGAGTGATGCATCATCTTTCATTTGGTTACCGTGGTCCGTATCAGCTGCAGTGATTGTCCCATTCATTGCCGATACATAGTTTACTGCATTTTTATTATGTCATTCGGCCAGGTGATCTTTTAATTGAACAGTTTTTAAGGTAGAAAATACTTGTAATAATAGGTGGAAGATTCACTTCTGCGCTGGCACCTGAACAAGGGGGCAAAATAGGAGTTTTGATCCCCTGTGTGATAATGGTTGCACAATCATTAAACTTTTCTCATGGTTTCTGTTTTCTGTTGCTGATTATGACCAAGTTTGCTCACATCTTGTCAGCATGTGACGGACAGCTTTACAACTGAATTGCGAGAAATGATGCCAGAATTTTGCAATGTTTTTTGATTGTGATGTTTTTCAGCATGTTGGCAATTCTTTCTCATTTTTTGCCTTCCCCTTTTCTGGCTCCTGGAATTGCTTTTTGAGCTGTTTGAGAGAATGGGAATTGTTCTGTTCAAACTGATATTCTACAAAGACTACATGCAGACTCAGAGAGCTGAAATAACTTATTGTGAGTCCCCGTTGACAACGTGAAAAACAAAACTGGATTGATGGTGGAAATACATATTTATTATGTTCTTAACCATACCATTAAAACTGAGGGCTGAGAAGAGAAAATGTACTTCCCTAACTTCAACTATCTGCAGCATGGAGGTCTGCATTGTGGTTGTGTCTGCTCACTTAATAGCTAGTGAAAGGAGATGACCAGTTCAGACATAGATCATGACACTGAATCTTTATAAAAAGGTGAATTTAATCCCATGAAAAGCATGAATAGCAAGTGTAAAGTGGATATTATTTACATATGTAGTTTCTGCATATCTTGTTAGATCCATGACAAAAAAAAAAAGCTATAGGCTGAAAGTGTAGCATTTCTTTTAAAGATCGTTGTCTTCGACAATACATCATGGTGTAGGTTTGCCTTGGACAATGTGTTCTGCGGTGAAACATGAAGACTGACTGTTTTCCTTCTTCTGTGTAGTGTCTGAAGGTTTCCTTGTTCTGCGCGTATATGTTGCTTGTCCAGCACAGCCGTATTCCACAAAATTTCTGGGTGGATGGGGAGAAGTATATGCACATACAGCAGACCTTTTGAACATGAAACACTTACTTTTAGAATGCATCACTGCAATTCAGTGTTAGAGTTAAATAAAATCATTCTGGTCTGCTATTCGTAAAACAGAGAAGAATCTTCAAACTCATGGAGACAGCATGATGTTTCTGGTGTGGTTTTTATTGAAAATCACTGTTGAGATGCTGCAGTGACAAATGTATAAAGTCCAGCTGCCTTCTGAAATCTTTACATAGGTGCAAAATGAGATTGGAAGAGCAAAAACAGTACAAACAGTAAAAATGGTTTTTAGAATTACCTTTCAATCTTTAACGTTGCACTGAATTTAGACTTCGTGTCTGTTATTGGTATTTGAAGTTACTCAAGAGGAGTTCCTGGCTATGTATCCTAAGCATTTCTCAGCATGTCCATCTAAGTAGCAATGTTTGTAACTCTTTTTATACAAATTTTTCACTTTGCTTTGGTTAGGTCGATCTTATTTTCTTAAATTTTCATTTGTGTATTACCTTAGGATTTTTGCTCTGCTATCTGTTACTGAAACATCTTGTATGCCATTTTTTAAAGTTGGGCATCGGGCAGCAAATACCTAGCGTGCTTCTTAGCCCTCTGTTAACACTTCCCAATGAGGGTAAGACGTGCCGTCTCAGAGGGTAAGGTTTTGCTGGATTTTTAGTTGAACTGAGTTCAACTATTTTGTAAAACATTATACTTTGCTTTGTCTTCTGTATATTTATACTTTGTGGTCATTTTAATTGTTTTTAACCAACACAGGCATTTTGGAAAGACTTTTTTTTCATGTAGTTGATACCTGATTCATCAGTTGTTACAAAGATAAAGGCTTTTACACTGCAAAAGCACCAGAGCTCAGACTTGATGTGCTTATGGCGGAAGCAGCTTATTAGACTTCTCCAGGGTATTTTGCATCATGTCATGCAAAAAAATCAACTAAAATTCAAGATTTTGCACAAGTGCTCTTCTGAACAGCACATGGCACACAGGTGTGTCTGAGAGTCTATATTTGTCAGAATAAACAAGCACACACTGGAGTGGGTGATAAAAAGTTATCTGGCCAGGTGGGTTTTTTTGAACGTGTTGGTGATTACTTTCTTTTACAGCACAAAGATTTTCTAAGGAGGGAGTGACTGACTTCATATAACATCTTTAAAATACCGTGGATGACAGTGGAGATGTACTAATACAACAATACTAAATAATGAACAATTAATGTACATGGAATCACTTTTGTTTATTAATTGCTAAGAATTATTTGAATTTAGATGGATATGAGGTTGTTTCCTGTTAAGTGCAGTGTAGTTGAAGAAACCAGGTTAAATATGTGCATGTTACATCTTCTTGTGGGAAGTGAACAGACCATTAAAGAGAGGAGGACTTGGGGGTGTTGGTGGATGAGAAGCTGGATGTGACCCGGCAATGTGCGCTCGTAGCCCAGAAAGCCAACCATATCCTGGGCTGCATCAAAAGCAGGGTGGCCAGCAGGTCGAGGGAGGGGATTCTGCCCCTCTACTCCGCTCTGGTGAGACCCCACCTGCAGTACTGCGTCCAGCTCTGGGGTCCTCAGCACAGGAAAGACATGGACCTGTTGGAGCGGGTCCAGAGGAGGCACACCGAGATGATCAGAGGGATGGAACACCTCTCCTGTGAGGACAGGCTGAGAGAGTTGGGGTTGTTCAGCCTGGAGAAGAGAAGGCTCCAGGGAGACCTTACAGCAGCCTTCCAGTACCTAATGGGGGCCTACAAGAAAGCTGAAGAGGGACTTTTTACAAGGGCATGTAGTGATAGGACAAGGGGTAATGACTTGAAACTGAAAGAGGGTAGATTTAGATCAGATGTAAGGAAGAAATTTTTTAGGATGAGGGTGGTGAAACACTGGCACAGGTTGCTCAGAGAGGTGGTCGATGCCACATCCCTGGAAATGTTCAAGGTCAGGTTGGACAGGGCTCTGAGCAGCCTGATCTAGTTGAAGATGTCCCTGCTCATTGCAGGGGGGTTGGACTAGATGCCTTTAAAGGTTCCTTCCAACCCAAACTATTTTATGATTCTATGATTAAAGCTGCTGGTGCATTGTGGAAACTCTTTAAATGTTTTTGTTAGAACGTTTGTGACTAGAACTGAGTGACCTGGGCTTTTGCAAGTAAAAATAGGTGGGTTTTGATGGGAAATGAAGTTACTATTTTAACAAGAGAGAAGATTGTGGTTATGCCATTTATGATCAGGGTTTTGAGTTCAGACACGTTTGTATCAGCTTGTCTTTCAGGAATAATACAGTCAAGTTTCTGTAAACAGTGCTTTTTATCTTTTCTTTTTACAGCTTCAGAAATTGCTCACTATGGATCCAATAAAGAGAATTACCTCAGAACAGGCTATGCAGGATCCCTATTTCTTAGAAGATCCTCTTCCCACATCCGAGTAAGTGGTCAGTTTATTAACCTATCAGTACATCCAGAGATGCTTTAGAAATGCATGCTTTCTCTCTGCTATAAATATGTTTGTGAGTATTGAGCTAAATACTTACTGTCTAACAACCAGAGAAAGCTATAACCACTAAAATGCCATTTGTGGTTTTTAAAATTAAGTAGCATTCTTATTAATCTCTTTGCTTTATGGAACTTTGATCCTATTAGTCGCAGCACTAATCTTGTTATTCACTGACAGGTTGATTATGCATGCTACAGATCTTTGTAGACAACTGCTAAGTGCCCGCAGGTCCACTTCTCTGCTCCAGAATGCCAGATGACACTCTCTAATTAGTTTACATTTTTCTGTCTTAGCCTTTGTTGTAAATTCAGTGGGTGGGGGAAGTCAACTCCGTGTCTCTGTGCTGTCATCCTTAAAGACTTAAATCCATTTTCTGTAGACACTCCTCTTTTTTGTTTCCGCGGGGAGATTTACAAAAGGAAGAAAATTTAGGGACAATGAATGATTTCATTAAAAATTAAGCCCCCCTCCCAAAAGACTAGCCAGAGAGCATGATTGTACACCTTTTTAGGAAAGCTATTAGTACATCCTGTGTATGATTCTCTATCATTATCTAGGGAAGAATTTATAAAATATAGTATGTATATTTATAAGCAATCAATTAAAAATGAAATTATTTCACTAAAGCCTACTGAATTATTTATAACAGCTCCTGACCTGTCTCTGTGATTTAATGTTGTCATGTGAATGATTTGCTTTTGCAGGAACTGCTTTTAGGACAGTGTTTGGCGCTTTTCTCAACTTTAGGTTGGCATTTTAGTGTGAATACACAATGAGTAATGCTAACAGGTGTATGGAGACTTTATTATAAATACATTCTACTAATTAAGGGCAGGTAAATATTAGCTTGCACTAGCAGTAGCAAATTCATGCAGACCATGAGATACGAACTGACAGATGAAACTTCTAGTTATTTTTAAACTTTGTTCCAGGTGCTTTTATTAATAGACAGTGGAGTTTCCAGGAGTATTTTTAGTTAGTCCTGGGATTGTGAATTACACCATAGCTGGATTAAGATAGCTCTTTGTGCTCTTGCAGGTATCTAACAGGTGGTGTACCTTTCCAGCCACCAGTTTGGTCATTAGTTACCAGAAACCATGAAAACTATTAGGAGTTTAAATGAGTGTATAAGAGGCAACCAAAGATTAAAAATAAATGTGAATAGGTTTACTAAGTTTAGAATATGATGAAAGAAAGACAGGGAAAACTTCTTCATTAGTTGCAGGTATTAGGCTGTGGCTCAGGCAACTTGAAACTAGCATGGGTGAAGTGTGAATCTTACAGGTCTAACCCTTCTGTTCTAATACAGTGATAAATAGACTTTTTTGGGGGGCAGTGTTTTTGCAGGTTGTCAAATCCCTTACCCAAAACGAGAATTTTTAACAGAAGAAGAACCAGATGATAAAGGAGACAAAGTAAGTACTGGAAGAACAGTATCATCACGCTTCACTGGCTTTCACACTATTTCCTGTTTTCATGTTATTTCACGTACTGCTTTTGAGTTGAAATTTTCTTTTGTGTTTAAACAATTGAGAAGAACCAGCAGCAGCAGCAGGGCAATAACCATACTAATGGAACTGGTCATCCAGGGAACCAAGACAACAGTCACACACAGGGACCCCCACTGAAAAAAGTGAGAGTTGTTCCTCCTACCACTACCTCAGGTGGACTTATTATGACCTCAGACTATCAGGTATTTGTTTTATTCATATATTGTGTATCTGGTTCTCATGTTTACAGCAGTGTTTCTTTAAACTTAAACAGTCATTTTGTAAATGTCACTGTATTAACTGGTATTTTTGGCATCTTTTAGATGTTCTCTCAGATGTATTTAGTTGATGGTTTGCCTGTAAATTGATATGCTGATGCTCTTTAGGTTAGCAGTAATGAAATTAGGATCAGAGATTATTACACTTACTAATTTATTACTTTCATGTTAGGAAGTGCTGATTGTGGGCCAGGAGCCTGTTGTGCTGCGCTCTGTATCACCTAAAAATACCATTCCTTATTTGAACAAGCCTGTAATGGTAGGAAGCAAAGGATATTGCAGTAAACAAGCTGTGAAATAAGAATCTGAACAAGTTTTAGTTGGGCAAATGGATGGGAAAGCAGTATTTTGGATGACAAGCAGAAAGACTTGACGTGATGCTGTCATAATCTCTGTTTTGAAGACCAAGGGAGATTCCAGGTTGGGGAAGACCAGTATTACAGATCTGAAGAGACATGTGAGGTGGTAGCAATCAATAAGTGAGGAACATGAGGAGGAGTGTAGGAAAAAAGCTTTAGGAAAACTTGAAAACTGTTCTAGCCTTCCTGCATTTGAGCTTGTGGTCAGACATTAGGAAATCAAAATTGTCTGGAGCAGAAGAATATCTGAGAGTCATCACAGGGAATGATGCCTGTATTTGTGGGTTTGGATGAGGTTACTCTTGGAGACTGGGGAGAAGAGGGTTACAGACAGAACCTTTAGTTAATGCAAGCTAAGAAATTACAAAGGAGGAGCAAGGAAGACTTCAAATGATATGCATAGGAGCAGTTAGAGAGGTGGCAGATTTTGGAAGCCTAGGGAGTAGAAGATTTCAAGAGGAGGCATGCTGGTAGAAATGTTAGCCTGAAGGAACTATTACATACTGGTTCACATGGAATGTGTAGTACCGAAGGCCAGTTGGAAGAGTGTCTTGGGTGAAATCAAAAGATGGGGAAGTCAGCAATTACTGGCAGTGTTTTCAGTTACTTTAAAGATTAATATCTAAATCTGAGACCCTAATATTGAAAACCACTTAGCTATGCTTACATTCTGTAGCAAAACTTAGGGAGAGTTAAAGAACGGTGTCAGTAAAACTACTGTTGTCAACTTGCTTTTCACATTTTGACACTGTTTCTCCATAAACACCAATGGGCTTTGAAATCTTGCATTTCAGAGTTTGTTCCTGAGAGTATCAGATATTCCCAAAGGCTGCCTAGGGGCATTACCCTCATCCTTATATAAATCTGTATACTTCCAACATTGGCCAAAACTTGAAAGTACTGAAAAATGTAAAGTAAGGTCATTTTCAGGAGCCTTATTGTGAGACCCTTCATATAGTCCCCAAGTGCCTTTGCTCAGCTTATTCCAGGACATCAATAGCATACTAGTTCTCAAGTTATTTTCCTTGAACACAGTAAATTTTTAGAGCCGTTTGAAACAGTGTTCAACCTTAACTACAGTACTGCAATGTGGGGTGCCTCTAAGTATAAACATCATCTTTTTTTTAGTTAGATTATGCGTCACAGAGCACTCTCTTACAGGAGCTTCATCCCTTTCAATTTGGCAAGCTGCAGTCAATCGCTGTTTTGGCCTTTTAGCTGGCTCTTTCTGCCACTTCTGTGTGTGTATTTTTAAGAAGGCAAATGTAGCTATAACTCTTAATCTTCCCCTCGTGTTGAGTCACATATCTAAGGAGATTGATGCAGAGGTTGCATGTACTGTGTCAGGGAGCCCCATTTACATGCCCTATTTACATGCCCTTCACCTCATTTTGCTGCTGCAGCTTGGCATTTTGAACAAACTTCAGCTTCCACTTCTGGGAGCAAGAGCTGAGGTTTGCTAGTTGAGAAGTCAGAAGACTCAAATTGCCTCGGCAGGAGTTGATGTTGGTTTGTTTTCAGCTCATGCTCATCAAAACTTTTGTACTCTGACATCCATCCCAAGATTATAGCTGGCGGCAGCCCTTGTCAACAAAGATAATTTCAGAATACTTTTGCCTTAAGAGAGTGATAACTGCTACTTGCTTTCTCAGGAACTCTTATTGGTAACTTGCCTGCTCCTGACTAATCTTTTTGCTGTCTCTCTAGGAGGCAAACCACCTGGTTTTCAAAAAAAAGTCTCCCCTCCCCAGTCTTGCAAGAAGGCAGTGGGTAGATTTGTTCTGATTAAGCTATCTGGAAAACATGGTGATCAAAGGGAGGAGACCTGAGCTTGCTGGCATTGGAACAGAAGCAGGTCTCCCTGAAAAAAATTCCTCGCATTTTTTGCTTCTGATCCTGCAACTTGAGGAGACAGCAAACAAATATTACAATACAGCCCTCTGTTTTAATCAAACACCTGTTCCTTTGTTCTTCATTTAATTTGTTCAAATTCCCCATATAAAGCTTGTGAAGAAGGATTGCCATCTTCTGGGCAAGGCACACTAAGACAGTTTCTCCATCCACTCAGAAGTCAAATTACTCTCTGCAAAGCAAGTTGACCTTGTATCCTTTTCTGCCACGCACAAAAATAGTAGACACATGGCACACAGACTTCCTTGCCTTCTCGTGTAAATCTGCAGTGTGACACTTCCAAAGGCAATGTGATTAAACAGACTGGAGCACTTCCACTAGTCTGAGCTTTTGCTTGTGATAACCCTCTGGGTGCTTAATGGTATTTAGAAAGGATGAGATATTTACATTTTTTCTTGATCAAAAGGCATTTGATGCGCTGGATGTCATGAAGAATCTGATGATTTTTAATTGCCTCTGTCTTAAAATAAGAACTGTCTTAGAAGTCAGGATGCAGAAAGTGTGTACAACTGACATGAATGGTCAGTTTTTAAATGGTTAAACTTGTGATAGTTTCCTACATACAGGAGCCACACTTGGGCAAAAAGAATATTCAGGGTTTTTTTGCTCTCTGCAGTACATCCTATATTTGTTAAATGGAGAAGGGTAGGGTGACCCAGAGGTGTGACACTTCTGTTGACAAGTGACTTAGTCCATCTCTCAAGAGTGAAGGCAAATGTCACAAAAGTTCAGTCACTGTGTTAATGGGGCCGTTCAGCAGTGCTGGTTCGTTGCTGCTGGCATTATGTTCTGGTCCAGCCATTTCTTCCCCTTTACACTGTACGCCCCTAGAGAATTAGCTCAGTCCTGTGAGCATATGTTAACAAGTAGAGTTTGCCTTTTCATTTCTGCCATCATCTCGGCATCCTGATGATAGCTTCCATTCTAAATGCTGAACGGCAGGAAAAAATGGAGTTGTTATTTATTATTTTATGTTGTGACTTATAAAATCTGTAAAGCTATTTTACTATTTTACTTTTTCAGGATGTTGGTGCACCATAGTTATGTGTATTCAGGTCTCAGTAGCAATACCCTAGTCCTGGAATATTCACCTTAGAGAAGTTTCCAAACCTTTACTAGAAGCAGCTTTTTCTAAAAATCCTAATACATCTTGCAAGGTCGAGAGTTCAGAAGTTACACTGCAGTCTCTAAACACTGCAAAATTTGTGTGTATGTAAAGCTTAACATAAATGTAAACCAGCACAGTAATGTACTGGAATTGTGTTAATTTAATTAAATGTTAAATGCTACTGGTCATGTGCTTAGATTGAAAATTTTGCATGCAGTCCTTTTTTCCTTTATAATGCATGATGTGTAAATAACTAACTTTTAGATTAAAATTGAAGTAGGCGGTTGCTGGTTTGCTCAGAGCTTCTTGCAATGATGAATGCTCCACTCAAATAATTGTAGAAATGCTGGTTGAAAGGGGCCTCCGGAGACCATCTAGCCCAATCTCCTACTTGAAGCAGGACTGTTACTAATGCTAAATCAGGTCAGCCATGGCTTTCTTTAGCTGACTCGTAAAAACCTCCATAGATGGAGACTTCTCAGCCTCTCTGGGCAAGTTCTTCTAGTGCTCTACTCTTCTCTTAGTGATATTCCCCTCCCGCCCCCAATGCCCAACCTGAACCTCCCAAGCAACAATCTGTGGCCATTTCCCCCTGAAATACCTGGTTCCACTGAGAAGCGTGTGGCTGTTGTTTTTAACTCTCTCTTCATTCGTAAGGCTGCTGCTAGATGACACTTTAGCCTAAATAATCACAGTGCTGTCAGCCTTTACTCCTAGGTCACACAAAGAGTGGCAAGCATATCCTTTGTATAGAAAAATCTCCAGAATAATGCAGAGTGGCTCATCAGCAGTAAGATGCACCGTCTGGACCCCCACCCCAACATACCTTCTTGGTAGGGGAAGGGAGCAAGCGGAGAAGACCACCGCCGTGAGTGGTGGGAGCCTTGTCCAACATGCAGGTGGACCATAGCCATCCGGAGGGTTGGCTGGAGGTTTGACTATGATGGGTGTAGATTCACAGGAGGTAATTAGGATGGATAACTGAAGGGTGGTAACTGTCACTTTCTAATCTGGTATTCCTGATATTCATACCTGCACCCGCTGTAATTGGAGTAAGTGAAAAGAAGCCTGGAAGTGCAGCTGCTTTGAGACTGCATGTGCTCGGGACCTCTTGAAGAAATAAATCAGTAGGTGAAACTGTCTTGCGATGTACCCGTTACGAAAGATTGAGTTTCCTCTGCTTTTACCCCTCTGCAGCGTTCCAACCCCCATGCTGCCTACCCCAACCCTGGACCAAGCACATCACAGCCACAGAGCAGCATGGGATATTCAACTACCTCCCAACAGCCGCCACAGTACTCGCATCAGACACATCGGTACTGAGCTGCATCCCAATAACGTCAATGCACTGTTGCTAATGCTGCAGGACCGGCCGCGCAGCTGCCTGCCTGGAACCTGGCTTGGGCCACGAGAATGTACTGTAAAACCGCACCTCCAACCTGTCCGATCGCCACGATCCACCCCCTTCCACAGAGCGGAGTAGTGGCTCCCCAATTGTACCTGTCTTGGGGGTTAGACTTGAAAAGAAAGTGCTAGCACAGTTTGTGTTGTGGATATGCTACTTCCATAGTTTACTTGACATGGTTCAGACTGACCGATGCATTTTTTTTCAGTGACAGTCTGTAGCAGTTGAAGCTGTGAAATGTGCTAGGGGCAAGCATTTTTGTTGTCGTATGTGGTGAATTCTCTTGATGTAACAACTTTATCTGACCAATAGTACACAACATCTTTGAACTGGTACTTGAAGCATACAGTATATGTTACCATGGCAAAAAAGCAAACTAACCGTGACTCCGATTGAGACAATTTTGATAGACGTTTATTTTTAGTGACTTTTGTGGGTTGGTTCATTTTCCACCTAGATCAATGTTTTATGACCGACACGATTGCTACGATGAGATTTTTTTAAGAACATGAAAACGTTTGCATTTTTTTCCAGCAATTACAAATGTCCCAAAGATTAATTTCCAACATAAGTTTTTAGTTTTGTTTTTAAATCTATGACTTGACTGGTATTAAAGCTGCTATTTGATAGTAAAATAAGTATGTTGTCATTGATATAAACATGTTTGGTTCAGCAAACAAACTAAAATGATTGTCATAGACAGTGTTTTATTTTTTTTCCTGTTGGTGTTAATGATTTGTGAGCATGCTTTGGGATTAAAAAAGCATGAATGATATTTCCTGAAAAGGTGCGGCATCCATTCAGATATTTTGTCATGATTTTTGAGAACCAGCTTGGTGTAGTGGATTTAAAATTTTGTTCAGTTAATTATTTTTTTTAAATGTTCGCACGTTGTTTAGGGGTGCCATTCCTACAGCAGAGGATCAAGGTGTTAGGAGAGCCTTAGAATTTATGAGGAAAAACTTACATACAATGTACTGTATCAAACTATTTTACATGAATGACACAAGTATTCTGAATAAAAAAAAATCAAACATTGTTAAAACAAGGTGTTATGTAATAAATTTATTTTTCATAAATCTGCATATGACCTTTGCCTGTATTCCTTTTTATCAGCAACATCACCCTGCTCCCCCATCATACATCTGTATCAGGTCGTGTCCTGAGAAACAGTATCTGACAGGAATTTTTCTTGCAAGTGGGCAGGCTTCCATTAACTGCTGAGAAGGATATTTTTTTTTTTTTAAATAGCAGAAAAAAATGCAGTGCCTTAGTAAAATGTCATTACCTCTGTTGTGTACATGTAGCTGATCAGCTGGAGAAACACTGAACGTGGGTTTATTACTAGCTACGTTTCATAGATCAGACAGCTCCTTTTCATCTACAAAATCTAGAGATGTTGCTGTCTGAACAGTTCTGAGGTTTCTGTAACTCATTCTAATCTTGGTATCCAATACCACTCCATGATTTTATGACATAAATATATGCAATATATGCAGGATTTTTTTCTGTGAGTGCTTCATGGAGTGTGAATATCAACTAATATGATCCATTCAAATGCACTGAGCTGCTGATGGGGGGGCAAAAGAATAACCGAATCGGTAGCCAGCCTGAAATGCAAACCGTGTTTGAGGTGAAGATGAAATTATCTGAGGGGAGTAGAGACTTAAAACTAAAGAAAAAACCCAAGTGCAGTTTATGGGAGTGCCTTAAACTTTTTTGATTTGTTTTTTCAGATTAAAGCCTTTTTTTGTCCTTTCCATAATTTATATATAGGCCTTGAACTTCCCTGTTTAGTCTCTCTAGACTCTTACCAGGTACTGAAATGGCAACAAGAGTAACTTTTGTTTGGCTAAAGTACCATTGGCCTAGATTTTTTGCATTCTTATTGATGCATATTCATATTAATCCATAATAGTTAATATTATTCAGATTAATGCAAACCTTATTTGATACCAGTATGTTGTGGTGTCTCCATTGCATTGTTTAAAAGTAGCAGACTGGCGGTAATTTCATTTTTGCAAAGGGAAATGCGTCCAACTGACAAAAAGGACTCTTGCCATTAGTTTGCACTTGAATTTAATTTTCCTATTAAGAAGGTATTTGAGATGAAGATGCAACTTATCAACTAATTATAATGAAACTAAATTATACTCTACATTTAGTTCTAAATAGTCTGCCCCTCACAGTAATTTAATTCATTCTTACTCCATTTTTAGTGGACATATTGCAGATTACCTCAACAAACTGAGATCCTTCAGGGAAGTCAAATCTTAGTATTTGATTTGTTCTGATGTTTCAGTGAGGAGGAATGTCTTGGAGGAGGATGTCTTGGAGGAGGAATTTGAGATTTCTTTCTCTAGAACTGTGGAAAGAAAAGGTTTTTCAGTGCTTGCTATAACCTCCAATACCTTCAAGATGGGGTATATTTCTATTGCAGATAAGGTTAATCTTGTCATATTCATGACAATTATAAATGATCTTCTGTATCAAATAAGGTTTTTTGGTTTTTTGTTTTTTTTTTTTAATACTGGTTTTAGGAATACTGAGGGCTTAGCTTTTGTTACTAAATACAAGAACTTGAAAGCTCTTCATTTTTCACCAACAATTATCTGGACCAATCTGAGTGTATTTTGAATAGCTGGAGTCTGGGAGCCTGTCTCTGTTGCTCTGATTAAAGAACAAGTTGTTTTTCTAGAGTAGGCTTCTGTTGAAAATGGGCTACAAGCTTAACTTGATCATGAGGATAAATACGCTATTGCAGTTTCACCTTGGCACTCCCAGCAAGCGTAGCTCGTTGCAGCTCTGAACTTATTGTACCTGATAAGAACTCAGCTTCTTTAAGAAGAAGTAAATAACTTTTGCAATGATCCCTTTTAAAGAGGGTTTCAGCATTAATGGAGGGGAGGAGCAGTCTGAGGGAGGAAATAGGAGATGGGTTCTGTCCTGTCATTTCTTGTGTGTATATATAAATTGGAAAATAGTCAATGAACTCGCTGAATTGCTTGTGGCAGTGCCCAAGCGATGCCCACCTGAGGGGTAGGCCAGCGTTAGTTCTGGTTTTCTTTCAGCTTCCTTTTCCCTTCATTCTGAAGCAACTGTTGGGCAGAGTCTCTTCTGGGTCTGGGGTGATTCATCGGTAGGCGATAAACTCTTCGGGCAGCTAGGGCGGGAGAGGAGTAAGCAAACGCGTCTCTCCAAGTTCCTTTTTACTTTCTGTGTGTAATGCTTAATTTTTATGGGGTTTATGTTTCCACGCTTTGCTTTCTCAGGGGAGATGCTTCATGCAGGTGGCAGGTGTGTGCCATCGCCTGTTCCAACGGTATCGCGGTCCTTGGCGTCTCGTTTGTGGTAGATGGGCTCCTCCAAAAGAAGAGAGCAAGTTCCTCCGTGTTTCTTTGCTGAGGGCCATCAGCAGCCCAAGTCCCGAGTATCTGGTCAGCTACTGCGTCCATGGTAGCTTTGCACAAAGCTTTCTCCACAACACAGAGCAGCACGTTTCTGTGAGACTGATTGTTAGGATATTACCATTTCTGGTCATTAGGATGTTATTTTATAGGAAGAGGCGTCACCTCAACTCAACTCCCCTTTGCTAACTGGAACAAGACGACAGCAAAGCATGAGCAGAGTGCGAGTGAAGCGTGCAGGAGTTAGCCATGTCATATGACATGGCCTAAAGTTCTGTCAAAAAGGATCTTGGAAGCTGTTCCTATTGTTTTCACCTTCTTGTATGTCTCTTGCCTGTTCAGACCCCAGCAGAGGTGGCAGTTAGTGAGAACATGGGTTGGACTCAATTGCAAGTGAAGTTTTTATGTAAAGAAATAACTTGTGCTGTTCCCCAGTGTCCATCAATTTCTTTCTAAAATTGCTCTTCGAACAATAAGCAGCTCCTGTGGTATCTCCCCCAAGCCCATCCTGGCTTCACTAAAAGGCAAGCTGTGGTCTCTACCTTCCATGTATGGTGGCTGTTAATGGTTTTATGGGCACGGTTAAGCAGTTTGACTGCCAGTGAGTGGGATAATGGCGATGGGATGGAGCCTGCAGGATGTCCTGTTGGTTATTGTCTATCAGAAAGGAAAGACATGGATCATTTCTTGGAGCCAGTGGTGAAGTTGCAGACCTGCCATTTGGAGTCAATGTTGTTGCCATTGTAAGTTGAGCCTATTTTCTGTGAAAGGGCTGAATAGTGTGGTGCTTCCTATATGTTATTTTAGTTATACCCCTGAATAAAGCAGCCTTTTTTTGTTGGGTAGCACAGCCGTCTCAACATCTTCCTCTAGGCGAAGTGGTGACAGTGCTTCTGGATGCCAGTTCTGAGACAGTTTAATCGCCAGCGTCCCTTGAGACCAAGGTAGATGAGCTTAATTCAGTGTAATTTGCTTGTCAGAGCTCTGGATAAAGAACACTTTGTGAAACAGTATGTCAGACATCTGAATGATGGGATGTACAAACTGTGCTCTAGCAGTAGGAGAGGTAGAGAGAAAGGTGCTTACCCTTTGAAAGCAAAACAGAAACAAAGCTGCTGCTTCCACTAGGACTCTTGCAATTAAGTTCCTCTCCTCGAGGATTTTAAGCAGTCTTTATCTTGGCAGCTGGCTTCAGCGATGGCAGAAGGTAGCTGTCTCCAGAGGACTGGTTTTAGTTAGGGGTCCTGTAATGTAGAGCTTGGCACCAGCACTGATGTTAATGAAGCCATTGCCCTGGGGTGACACACACCAGCTCCAACCCAGGATGGGAATCTGGACAAGCTCTGTGACTGCTCCGAAAGCTCCCGTGTCACAAGATATCGAAAAGCACTTTTCAGCCTGCCAGGATTACGGCGTCTTTCATTGGCCCTCACACTGAGTTTAACTATCCCTTTGCGTTTCTGGTCCTGCTTAGGTGGGCTGGATATTCCACCTGAGTCAGGGGAGGTGGAGAAAAAGGGCTAGTGCAGGAGTGCTGGTTATTTAAGCAGCGCGGCATATCTTGGCACACAACCCCACGCCTGCAGAAACACCAAGGAGAGACTACAGCATGTGCTTTTGGGATGCGTTTTCCTCAGCCTGGGATGTGGAAAAGCTGCCGAGTGCTCGGAGCAAGCCTTTGTTTAATATTTGTGGGAGCTTTGGATTTGTACGGTGCTTCACTCGCAGTGTTTGAAGAGCGGCAGCCTCTCTGCCACCCCACCAGCTATGTAAGAAATGCAACCAGCTGACTGAGGAAGGGAAGGGGATGAAGTAGGGATTTGTTGAAGGAGAGCGCCTATGGGAGTGCTGAGATTAGAGTTGAAAAGCCCTGAGAGCAGATGCTTATGGGAGGCCCCATTATCCCAAAGGCACTCTATGAGCAGCCAAGAGGTGTTGTCTTACCCTGTGAGGTGTAAATAGCACTCTCGTCTTTAATGGGAGCTCATTCCTTTTCCGCATCACTGTGCCAAAATCTGACCGTGTCCTACGTTTGTGTTTCCAGTTGATGCAGGGTCAGCTTCTTGGCTGGTATTCCCACAAGATGCTGGCAGGGTGTGCATAGAGCTATTCTTATCAATGAACTTCTAAATTTAAAATTCTTTTGCTGTTTATAATGTTTCTCAAATATACGTAGGGACCTGTAAGGCTCCCTACAGCAGCCAAGCTCTGCCTTAGTGTGTTCTTTCTGTTAACTGGGTAGGGAAGAGAATAGAATAAATTGTTTGGCGCGCTTCACCTCTGCTTCAGCCATGTGCTCCTGTAGATCAGAACACGGAGATAACCAGCAAGCTGTGGAGAAGGATTCTTTGGGGATAAATTCTGCGTTTGGGTGCCAGGAATGACCACCGCGGTGGCTGTGCGCTTTGAGGTGCGCTCACCTCAGCGCAGACAGCTCATACACAGCATGGGCGCTCCTGATGTCCTCGGGGCGCAGGCTTCACGCTTTGCCCTGGCTCTTTGCCCCACCTTGCCTTCAGAACATCAGGGAAAGGTGAGAGGAGCGTGATGCCCCAGCCTGGGAACTTAGAAATCCTTATATAAGCTTCTCATCTGTGTTCCCTTACCACCAGCTGTGCAGGTATGTAAGCTATCCGTGCAATTTATTTGCATGCCAGACAAAACCAGCTGGTTTGAAAATCCCCCCAGTTGCCTTGGAGGCTTTGCTGGGAGAGAGGTCGGCGCCCGGGGCTGATGAGCAGCTGCTTGATCAGATCTCGTCCAACCCTCGCTCCATGGGTGAAGAGGTGAGGCTGTCATTCGCAATCATGCGCTTCTCCGGCTCCGTGGGATGCGCAGGCGTTGCTGGTCGGGTCTGAGGCAAGGAAAACCTCCTCTTCCCCGACTGAAAAGCTGAAAAGTGCATGGGCACCCGAAGACGGATCAAATTGCCCAAAGGGCGACTAAAGAGGGAGAGCACCTGATGGTCTACACCTGCCTTACACAGCACTGGGTTGTGTTGCTTGAAGTTAAGTGTTTGCCGGGAGCTGCAATCCTGGTCTCAGCCCCCGCAGGGATTTATTGCTGTGCCCTTGCCTGACGAGTGCAGCACCCCGAATGTGCGGACAGTGAGATGCAGTCACTGGGGAAACTGGTGACACAGGCACCAAACCGCTGCTCTGACAAACAGCGAGCTGGGCCATGTTTAGGAGAGATGGATGATTTTGGTTAAGAGATTACACAGTAGGAGATGGCTCTGAGAGTGATTTTAGTTTCCACCAGGAGAGAAGACGGTGAAAATGGACCAACGTAAAACGTAAGCGTGGAAATTTATCTGTCATATTTGTCTATTCGGATTTTTTCACAGAAGTTTAAAAGTATGGAATCCAATTCACTCAGAACCAGAAGAAGCGGTATCCCAGAGGTTTCTGTTTTAATGAAGTCACCCACGCGGCAACGTGCACATACCTCGAAGGAATGGGGCAAATCCACGCCGGAATCTGGCTTTGGAAGACAGAGTGGGTGTAACACGTCAAAAGCCCTCAGTCTGAACAAAAAGGCCATGGAAGGGGAGCTCCCACCCCAATTTGTTTTCGGCAGGGCTGCTGCAGCCAGAAATGCTGCTCGTGGGCTTCTGTGCACTTGAGGGGGGTCCTGAAGGGTGCGGGGGGTACGGGCAGGAGAAGGGGTGGTGCAGCTCTGGTCTCCGCCACGGTTTTCTGCAGAACATTGCAAAACGGGGCGGGAAAGCCCCTTTCGCGGACAGAGGACGCTAAATATAACATACGGATGTCATCGCTGTTATCAAATTTACAGTTTATTCCTTAATTAAAGGGGTTCCCAGAGAGAAAAAGTTAAACATTCACACTGAAAACCATTTCCCCTGGCTGGAAACCTAATTAATTGATTGTGAAAATTATTTTCCTTGAAAGAGGCAACTTAAACTGTAATTTTGAAATAAGGTGATTTATGCTCCTTGAGGTTACAAATACACCTGTGTTGATCCTTAACAATCCTTGTGTAATCCTTAACAATGCTGGGATTTAAAATATTGATTATGCTAATTATTTATAAGATTTTAGTTAATATCCAAGAGCTATTCAGAACAAAATCCTGTGCATAAGGAGCAAGGATCCAGCAATACTCCAGTGAATGTGCCTGTTCCTGAAAGGTTACTAATCTTCGTGGTGATGCATCAGGGCAGATTACTATATATACGTATACATTTTTTTCCTCTTCTTTGTATTGCAGCGAATCTATTTATCTGAAAATAATTCAAACTTTGGCTCTACTGAAAATCATAGAAAATGGGAGCAGTTAGCAACAGAGGATTTCTGCAGAGATTTTGGCCATTTTCCAGCAAGCTAAAGACATCAGCCCTCTTCTCTGATTGCAGAAGAGATGCCAGAGGCCGCTGATGGTTCCCCTCAAGTTGTGTACCTGGACAGAAGTGCACAAAAGGGGAGGTGGTTTTGCCTCACTTCCCCTGCAGAAGACCAACACGTGCAGGAGGGATTCTACACACCCCTGGCAAAGTGGTGGGAAGAGATTTTGTGCCTTCACCTCACCGACCTGGCACTGAAGCTCAGCCAGAGACCTTACAGCATCAATGGTGTGGAGTTAGCAAATGCAGTTTGGGAGCAGGATCACCCAAATAAACCGTCACCGAACCCCCTCAGGCTTCCAGCTCAGACAAGGTGATGCAAGAGGGGAAAAAATCCACCAAAACCCCCGAGACCTGTCAAACCACGAGGTAGGGAAGGAAATATGTGGATGTGATGCGGACTGTGAAAATACCAAAGGTGAGGCCATGGTAAGAGAAGTTAAAAGGAGTGCCGGGATGCAAAGTAACTAGAGAAAAAGGCAAACCAGTGGTCTGGAGGTGCATGAGTCCAAGGGTGCCGCAGGGCGGGTGAGGAGGCAGCGTGTTTTGGGGCTGGGCAGCACCAGGACCCGCTGCTCCCCACTGTGCCGGGGGCTGAGCACGCAGCCGCCGAGTCCCCTTCGCATCCCCAAATGGCATCAGCGTTTCCCAGTCTTGCCCCCCCCACTCTGCCAAATCAAGCTTAAATATTTCAAGAAGGCAAAGATCGCCTCTCACAGCTGCTGATTTGTGGGGGCAAAGCTGGTGCCTGGTAGGGGCACGTCCGTAAGTGGCCCCAGGGAGGGCACCGCGGAGGCAGATGTCGGGGACCGGTGGTGACTCGCTGCAGCGCGGTACCTCGCCGTTTAATTCTGCACCGCATGAAAGAGAATCCGATATGAGCAAACGTAGCTCAAAACTCCATCTCCAGCTCTTAACGTTCAAGCTTCACACAGAGGATGTTATTTCTAATAAATATTTTAGGCAGTAAAGCTTCCTTCGGAGAGGGCTGCTGCATTCCCGTCGCGTGCCTTCTTGCTGGGAGAAGCCTGCGTTAGCTACTTCGAGTATTCAAAGGCTTGATATATAGTATCTGTTCTATGGAAAAATGCCTCAGGGTGAAATGTGTTTAATAGAGAGAGGCTAATATGAGAGTGATTTATCTCATTTTGGTAAGTTCATGCCTGTTATTCAATAACCCCATGAGCTACACTTAACTGTATTCAATAAAGATGATCTAAAGGAGATGTTCGTGCAGGTGAAGGATTCAAGAACTGGAGGAAGGGATGTTATAAATAAGTTGGCTTGAAGTAAACAGGGAGCTCAGGCAGAAACCTTCCCCGGGATAAATGTCTTGAGCATCATTAAACCAGTACAAATGGCTCTGTGAGCTGTGGAGATTTCTTCCTCTGAAAGGAAAAAGCTGTGAGAGAGACTTTCATTAGGGAGAAAATGCCACCTTACGCTCCGGCTGTGACCCGAATCCTGCAGCAATCTTTTGCGAGCTGTCATCTTGGGCAGCATCCCTGGCAGAGCGTGCCAGATCGTCTTGAAATAAGGTGGTGTTACGAAGGGCACAGGAAGGTGGGTTGACAAGCAGCCGGAGGAAAGAGGTGTGACAGCCCAGGGCTTGATTCTCCACCTGCTTTGGAAAGTCGTTAGACACGTACCAAAGCGCTTCTTTACAGACAATGCCGCGTGCAAACTATATGAGAGCATGACAAGGAAATATGGTCTCTAAACAGCCGTTCAGGGCTGTAATTGCCCAGTTTGAATGTAAAACTAAAGTAGATAGCACTGGCAGCTGAGTCACCCGATGGCAGACCTGAAGCACTTCAAAGTTGGGTCTAAAAATACCTTGTGTGCTTCTAAAGGACTGGCTGTATGGCAGAGAAAAGGGCACTGAAAAAAAAAAGGCATCAGAGCATTGACAGCAACTGGGCAAAGGGCTTTGGGATAAGGTGTGAGGATTGCCCCCAGTCCGGCGCTAGCAGCCGGCATGGCTGTGCGGCAATCCGGCACCAGCGGCTCCCTGCTCACCGCCGTGCCAACAGGCGAGCATGACAGCCTGCCCCATAAAGCCAGAAAGCTTTGTGAAATTACATTATTCTAAACCCATAGTGTCCTACTTCAGGCTTTGTGTGTGCCAGGCTAGTGTGCTGCACTGCTTTACTGACACGAGGGCACCCCGCGGCTCAGAGGCATTCCCATGAAACGCATCCACGATAATCTCCTGCCCAGCACGCTCCCCCTTGCCCTCAGCGAAAATCATGAAAAGAAAGTTGTTTAAAGGCTATTGCCTGCAGAGGCATTAACTCTGGCCCGGGAGGTCCCTTGGGTCCCCAGAGGTGGGGAGGAGAGGTTGGGGAGATGCTGCAGTGGGTTCAGCCTGGCCTCACCCTCCTCCCATGGCATCTGCTGCTGGTAGGGACAAGCCGTGGGTTCGGATGGACATTTGGTCTGACCAAGGGCGACTGCTCCTCTGCAATATGCAGTCTCACGGGGTTAGGATCAGCTGTCCCTGACTCACCACGTGAAGTGGCTGCAGCCTTGGCAAACCCACGTGCAGCGAAACACGCTGCGCTCATCCCTCCCAGTCCTGCAGCGCAGCAGCTCCCCCAGCACAGCTGGAGCCTTTCGATGCGAGATGCGTTTGCCCATTCGTCACCCTGATGGTCAAAGCCCAAAATCTTCAAAAATTGGAAAATCAGCACTGGAGCAAAGTGAAGGACAAGAGACATTGAGCCGGCAGCGTTAGAGGAGAGGACGAGAGGCAAAGAGCCCCTGGGGCACCTCCTGCTGCCACCACGGCTCCTGTTGCTGGCACCACCAAGACCATGGGCATCGCTGGAGGGAGCGGGACGGGGCTGGGGAGCCGTAGCAGGAGTTGTTGGCAGAGGTGGAAAGGAGAGCAGATGGCGGAGAGGACAAACGCGAGCAGCGGGAGCACCCCAACCTGTGTGACCCACCATGGTACAGGTGGTACCAGCTCCTGTTCCTTCCTTTTCTCCCCAGTATTTATTTCACTGGAATAAACAAACGAGCTCTTCTCAGCCCCTGCAGAGGCCCCACTGTTTCTGGTGCCCACAGACCTCTCATAGACCCAGCAGCCAGTGCTGGAAGTTGTTCTGAGGAAGCTATAGGTCTTGTTTCTGTTCGGCGCATCACCGCCACAGATGGGGCTGGCATCGAAAGCCCAGGCTGAGGCACAGCCAGATGCTCAGCTTGTCTGGGATGGAGCTCGTGATGACTGGAGCGCTGGAAGGGATTTTCCGAAGCACATGGCACAAAGCTAACAGTTTTTTTTTTCCTGCTGCTTTCAGAAGGGACTTTCCTTGGCAATGAGCTCATCTGTCTGCAAGGTTCAGCAAGGGCAGCCAAATCGCTCGCCCCGTGTGGGCTGCATGCAGCCTCCCAGCACCTCGCTTGGTCCTCTCCAGGGCCGAAGGAGGAGATGCCTGGCCCTGGCACCTCCCACCTCCCACTCCAGCCAGTCCAACGGGCCGAGCAGCTCAGCAAGAACCCCGATATACTCAAGCCAGTGGGGTGAAAGTGTACAGTTTGGAGGGACATGTTAAAGCACTGCAGCTAAATCCAAAGGAACAAGTCTGAGCCCTGAGCCCAGGACAACCTCCAGGGGTTTCTTTAGGTCATTTTTGTGCCTCTCCAAATGTTTTGGAAAGTACATTTTTTCCAGCTGATTCAGACAAAGACTAGTGTAAATGTTTTTCCAAAAGCTTTCCCAATAGGTTTTTGAGCAAGGCTGTACAGGCCAAGAGGGAGAATAATAAGGGTGCGCAAAAGCCCTGGAGGGCAGAAAACTTCTCTTCTAGGTTGTGTTTGTTCCTCAGTCTTTCCAGAAAGTAGCTCATTGAGCATTTTTTTCCCTTTAGTTGTCATTCTTTTTGGTTGTTGAAATGTTTATAGCTGCCGTTTTGTGTAAAACACTCTCCTAACATTTGTCCCACTCAAAATCCACACAAATACTACGTATTGTATCAAGCACTGATCTACCCTCGATGAACTCCCTCCTTCGGATACTTTGCAGTTCTCTCTTTAGCGTCTCTGTTTGCTATTTTGCTTGCACATGCTGTGACTATTTTGCACCCCATTTGCCCTCAGCAGCGGTACCCTGGTTGCCTGCACCAACACTGGTGCAGTACAAAGCGAGGCAAAAACCTGGGGTAATACGAAAGACACAATAAAAATGGCAAATCTCTCTCTCTTTCTCAACGGAGCTGAATAAACCGGCCCTTATAAATATGCAGAGTAATAAAACCCTTAATGCAGTGTGATTAAAAAGTTATGGTTCCCCCAGCAACCCGAACTCGGCTGCATCACATGCGCCGAGGGTCTGAGATGACTGGCTTTGCTGTTAAATTTATGCCTTCATCCGCCTCGGTGCGATGCAGCCGGGTTAGGGTTGCCATGGGAATGGGAGGTCAGGTTTTGCGCTGGTGTGAACGTGGAGAAACTAGCCGGTCCCCTGCCCTGGCACCTCCATTTCAAAGCCCGTTTCTTCATCTTTCCTGCAGCACTCGCGCTTCCTAAATTGTGCCTTCTCCCTTTTCCCTGTATGGCCTTACTGGGGGCGCAAGCCCCTTTCAGATGAGGGCTCAGCGAATCATTTGTATAAAATATATTTGATGAATGCCTTGAATATTTTGGTATTTCCAAAACCTGCAGGTGATCCCATGCCCCTACTTGTTTGCTCAGCGTGATTTGTGAATCTAGTCCCCAAACAGCAATGGTCCCTAAGTCAGTCAAACGTGAGCAGGTACAACAAAATATCCAGTTTGGTTTTTGCAGGGGAGCTTTGTGAGTAATGCAGGTAAGGAGAGCAGCAAACCCAAAGCGAGAATACGGTATGAATTCTGCGAGAGTAATTAGCCTTTAGGAGGTCTCACCCGGGATATATGAGCTCTCTGTCACATTGGGATTTTAATCAAGACAGAGTGTCTTTCTCACAGATTCGCTCCTGCTCAGGCACAAATTGCCCGGCTGGATAAAGGAGGTCCTGGCGGCGGTTTTATGGCCAGTGTTATACAGGAGGTCAGAGCGGCTGACAGTAATGGCCCCCCTGGCCTTCCAATTTATGACTCTATGAATTTCAAACTGTTCATTCGCTTGTGACATTTGTAATTTATACCGAACGAAATGTCACCCAGTCAGTGACCAGAAGCAACGCCACGTGGCTGCTGCCACAACCCGAAGCAGCCGGCGCTGGGAGAAGCAGTTTGCCACCGACGGCTCCCGGTGTGCCGCGAGCAGCTCCAATCACTGCAGCCCGTTAAAAGACCACTTCGGAGGAGCTGGTCGCACAAAGAAATCGTAACAGTCCAAATGGTCCTTCCAGGTGGGACAGGGACCTCCTGTGACTTCTGTGCACTGGGAGCATGGACAGGACATGGAGTGTGAACAAAATACTTGGTGATTTTCACAAATCTCTTCACAGGTATTTTTCCTCCTTCTCTATCACCACTGTCCCTAGCAGTAGGTACCCTTCTTGTCTTCTGTTAAGCTTTTTTTTCCCTGTACTTTCCATGTTAAATTACAACTTCACCAGGAAATGTCTACCTCTGCTTGCTGTACCACATCTAGCCATTCAACTCCATAATCTGTTTTATTTTCAACTGCATCTGTAGGTAACATTACTCAGAGACTGTTACTCCAGAATAGCAAATAAATTCTCAGATTCTTTTTTTCCCATTTTCCCTATAATGTGAATGTGATTAGAGATGTACCCTGTTAAAGCAAATAGGCGAAAGGCTAAGTGAGAAGTCCTCTTTAAACTCCACCAGAAGGGCAGGTGGGGAATGGTAGCTGGCAAGGGGCCTTTCTTCTGTGGGACACACGTTGCGGTGAATGCTGGTGTTTTACTGAGCAGGACTGGGAGCCTGGAGAATTCCTTGCAAGTGAGAATCCAGGATTTACAGCCACCTATCACCTCCTGCTTTCTGCCTTGGTTTTGTGGTGATTAACGGGTCTCTGGGTCCAGGGATTTCACCTAGAGAGCAGCATGGCTGGTGCAGTAGGGCTAACCATGTGCAGTTGTTCCTGGCAGCACTAGAGGGAAGGTACCTGAGCAGTTTGGAAGGGATTTGTTCCCGACCCATTCCCTGTGTCCTTTGGAAGTCAGGAGCTAGGCTGCTTTTCCTAGCCTGTAAATTCATGCCATTACATGAGAACTGCAGCTTTCATTTTTGCAAAAAGGGAAATATTTAGGGGAAACCTGTAAATAGAACCCCTCACATATACTGGGATATCCTTCGAAATTCATTAGCTTTATTGCTGATTCACTGAGCAAGGTCAGGAACTTTCTCACTGTCAGGATGTAACCCAACAAAATGAACAGCATTGGAGCGCTCAGCCACTCTTCGGGTAGGGATTTCGAAGGGATGAGCATGGCCAAAATATAAACCTGGCTTCAGGCGCATTTGGCATTTCCCCTTCACTGCTCCTGATCGCGGGTCCCATCAAGGTGATTTAATCCAGGGGCAAAACTTGCAGACAAGGACTGGGCATGGGAGCAGCCCATGAAGTCCAGCACCAGCCAGCGGCACTGCTGGGAAGCTGAAGCCACCCCTGGGTAACTCCCGGGTCCCATCTCAGAGGACGAGCACCTGACTGTTAATGTATTTAATTAGCTGGCACGTTAGCTGAGCTGCAGGAGATGTGGTTGGGAGGTGGGAAGCGGAGAGGAGCTCTGCAGAGAGGCAGTAGCTCTGCCATGACCGGCAAAGGGGATGCGCCCCGGTGTGTGCTCCCGGACTGCTGATGAGCACCGCTCTTGCATCACCTTTCTGGATGCCACTGGTGTTAACTGGACACAAATAGTCTAGCTTAAAAGTGATCAGTCAAGCAGTTGTGAGGTTTATGAGAATCACAAAGTGTGAAGAGCAAAAAGGGGATAGCTTAGTCGTTTAAATTAATGTGGCCAGTCTCACTGTGAATTCTTTTTAATCTAGGTTGGCTTTTCCCACTGAATATTGACCACGCAGTGAGGCCTCCCCTGAGCTCTGTGAACAACACAGCCACCTGAGCAGAGGGAAGCTCCTGCATTCCTCTTCTAAGACTGATGCACGGACGTAGCAGAAATTGCTTCATGAAGGTTTCCCATTTATCAGACTGATGATGAAAACCAGGCTTGGCCTCTGTGCCAGACTGGTCTGGGGCTGCTGTGCTGGAGGCTCTGGGCATGTCCCATGAGAGCACGTTGGCAGCCCTGTCTTTCGGGCAAGGGGCACTGGGCAGGACCAGCTTCCCTCCCGGCTGGGAGCTGCAGGAGGAGAGCTGCTTCCCCAGCCAGCTGGGAGCTGCAGCGCTTTCTGGCTGGGCAGTAGGGTCTCCATGGAGCAACACAGGCATGTCCCAGCAGACCAGTGCCAACCCGGCCTTCTGTACGTTTCCTGCAGCTCTAAGGATCGCTTTGGCAAGTTGGGTTGACAACTTCTTCCCTGACATCAGGTGGAGATCTACAAGGTCTACGGTGGTGATCACGAGGGGGTAGAGCCAGGCTGCAAGCTGGGACGGCAGGCACAGCAGCCTGCTCGGCTCTTGCCCTCCCTGCTCCCCAGCACCAGCCCCCTTGCCCTAAAAGTGAGCTCCACCAGACAGTGCGACTCTGCCGAGAAGAGATATATGGAATTTGTAAGAGTTTGGCCAAAGTGGTGAAGGCAACGCCTCCAGCCTTAGCGCTGAGTCCTGCCAGGTTAGTGCTCACTTGTCCGATGGGCAAGCAGACCCGTGCTGCTCACACCCCCGGCATCCTTCTTCTGGAGGAGGGACCGCGTGCCCCAGCGCAGCCACAGCCAAGGCAAAGGAATATTTTTGCATTTGGTGTGTAAACGACGGGCTGGGAGCTCTGCCTCACCGGTTCCAGTCCTCAGCAGCCACGGGCAATCTCTGCCTCTGATTTCACTCACAAACTGAACAACCTTGTCATCACCTTCCTGCCCTCGTTTTCCTTCGCTGGTAGTTATACCCTCTTCTAATTTCCAGCCCACCCCATTTTAGACCCTCTCATTCTTGCAATGGTTTTGTTGACGTGTTTTCTGCCTGCCCCCCTGCCTACTCCCGCAAGCAGGCGAGATGCCACCTCTTTGCTCGGCATTTCCAAGCGCCCGTTGGAGCAACAAATGCTGGAGAGCTTGGAGAGGAGCACCCAAGTGTAGTACGGGATCGCACCATAAGAGGGAGATGATTCCCTGTGGATTTTCTGGGGGACCCGTAGCCCTGTCCTGAGCAGTGGGTGCCAGTGGAAAAGGTTGGCCATGGTGGGCGCAGAGGTCTGGCAGAGAAAAGAAGGGGACATAGGATCCCTCATCTCAGGAGCGTGATGTCCTTTCCATAGGTTTATCCCAGGAGGTTGTCAGTCGGTCTAGGAAAAGCTACTATACCCGAAGGAGAATTTCAGGTATTCCAGTGTGTTGCAATACAAAAAGGGCTGCAATCACTTCCAACCAAACTATTTTAAATATTATTCTCTGTAAAGCCAGTTTGTAATAGCCCCGCAGAAGAGAAAATGAATTTTGTGACAAAACCAGCCTTCCTCTTCCAAGGGAAGGAACATTTTTCCCAAGGTCTGAAGTGCATACTTACACTTTTTAAAGCATGTTTCTTGAACTTCAACAAAAGAAGGGGAAAAACAGATCAACCAAAAAAATATGTACCTGTGTGGGTATCTCGCATTATCACCCCTGGCTGTCTCAAACAATGACACTGTGCTCCTCGGTGTTCATTTCTGGAAGAGATTTGAATTCAGGGACAAGGTGTGAGACATTCTGAAGTCTTCATTAAAGCACCGAGCTGGTTCTCACTCCTCCTCCTCTTCCCATCACACCTTTTTTTTTTTTTTTTCTTTTCTCCAAGCCTTGTCGCAGGAGGTTAAGGACCAGAATTACATCAACTGCCTTTTTCTTCCAGCCCACATCCATCTCCCGAGCTACAGACATTGGTTTTGCCAAGACGGTTTGAAGCCGGAAAGAGCCTGAACTTGGCCAAGTTGAGAAGTTTCTGTGGCAGCCTGAGAACAGACTGAAGTGTCCAACACGGGGCGGCCACCTCTGCTCCCTGTGCTCCCTGGCACTTGCAGCAAATGCTTACAGCCACGGAAAAGCTTGCTCTTGCCTGCTTGGCTCAGTGCGATGTGCACGCCCTCCCAAGCCACAAGGGAGAGAGCAGAGGGAAGGAGAGCAGCCTGCAATGAGAAGCTACAGTGGAAACCCCTCAGCATCTCTGCTGGGCAAGGGTTTGGGGCTGGCAGGCCTTTGCGGGGAGGGAGAAGGGCAACGGGGACTCAAGAGATGCTAGAGAAAGTCA
The DNA here is from genome assembly GCF_000737465.1 of Haliaeetus leucocephalus. Classification (NCBI taxonomy): domain Eukaryota; kingdom Metazoa; phylum Chordata; class Aves; order Accipitriformes; family Accipitridae; genus Haliaeetus; species Haliaeetus leucocephalus. The sequence goes on from NW_010972787.1 coordinate 4,334,537, forward strand.
ATGGGTAGGTACCAAGTGAGAAAGTCTCTTGCTAGGGTAAAGCCTGCGGGCTGGTCTCCAGCGAGAGGGATGGGAGCAGGGAAGGACTCAAGGGTAGGACTGGGAGGAGAGGGTGGAGCAGGTCTGGTAGGTTTGGTCTCCCCAATGTTCCCATCCCGAAGGAACCTGTGTCAGTAGGTCGCAGTGTGCAGCAGGTCCTGGACAGTGAGAGATGAGGCAGCGATAACATTGCAGCCCTTCAGTTTAACAGCGAGTGCTGGCAGTAGAGGGAAGGATCCCTTCTCCCAGCTCTCAGAGGGTGTCACGTCGAAGCACAAAGTGGAGATTGCTGCACCATAGCTGGTAGCAAGTTTGCTCAGGGTGTTGAAGACAAACTCAGAGATTTCTTCCAGGGGCTTTACACGACCCTGCAGCTCCTACATGATGTGATGTAAGTGGCAGCAGGCCAGAGACACCAGGACATCACCCACAGCACTTAACAACTCATCTCTTACACCTTAAAAAAGAACAATGAAGGAAAACAGCAAACAAGGCCAACGAGGGCAGCAGGACAGGTGGAAATAACCAGCAGTGACAGAGTGGCCTCAGCTTTCTCTTTCCCTGAGTTAAGAGTGAGACAAGTCTAATCTCTCCTGAGAGAACCATCAGCTACAAGTATTCCCCGAGCATTTTGGCTGTCAGAAGTGGTGACCCATCGGGAAAGGTAAGTAGTTCAGTATTCATTGACTTGTCAGTCAAGGGAGACTTCTGCACCAGTTCTCCACCTCCCTTGCTTCTGCAAGAGCAGGAATAGAGCAGATCCAGGACTGGTCCAGAAAAACTACTCTCCAGGCAAGATATCAGATGGGATGTCTGGAACAGCAGGACAGGGATTGGCAGTTTCCCCTGGCTCTTTCTCAAGGCAGGACAAGGGAACAGGAACTGTAAGTATATTTTGCCAAAAACCAGGATTCTAGGCAGGATCCTTCAAACACTCAAATTGAAGCAGCTTACCAGGACACTCCCATGTCCTTTGCAGAACGTGCTGTTAATCTGTTCAGTTCATCAGATTGCTTTCCAAATGGTTGCCATCTCCCTGCAGGAGTCTCACTAGGTCACGAGAAGTTTCATCATGCTGGGAACAAATCAGGAGAGGAAAGGCCTGGACTTGCCTGCCCTTTATGGCCAGGATGTCAGAGTTGTGAGCACTTGTTCTCTAGAGCTAAAACCCATCATCTCACTAGAGTTAAGTGGCTGAGTAAGCAGCCTGCCAGAAAGTTTCTCAAAAGGTAGGATCACCCTGTTCCTCTAGTAAGCACCTGCCTAGGTCAGAACTCCTTTATGTTAGACACTTTACAAAACTACAACTGCTTTTCCAAAGAGCTGATGGTTCCTCTAGGCAAGAAAAAGTGATGGAAGGAAAAAGCCCCACATCACAAACAGCGTTTCCAGAGTTCCTTAGAGGTCCTCCAGTACTACTGTAGCCAGTGCACTGGCTTCCCTTGGCTCCTCGGGGGAGCTCCTGGGGCAGATCGCAAGTCCTGCCCCTCCCAGGTTATCTCAGGAACCAGTAATGAAGTGGTCTCAAGTGGTTTGAGTGAATTTCCTTCCTTTCTGGAAGGAAAAACTAACAACTGTCCCCTCATTAGACAGTAGAGACTTATTCAAAAGCAGGACACAGAACATCAGGATTTATTAGTCCCGTGGCTCACACAATTCCTTGATTTAGGTAATTAGAAAAATCTTGGCACTCCATGACCTGGCTGGATCAGGTTACAAATCTTTAGCTCATACTGACTTCGCATTTGTATTCTATTCCATTGCCAGCTGAGACAATCCACATTTTTTTTAAATTCAGCAAAACATATTCATTGTGATGCCATGGAGTAAGAGGTTGTATCAGATGACACGTAACATCATCTTCTGCTTTCTTCTTGTATTTTTTTTTTTTATTTCTTTCTAGGTTTCCTTCCGAAAAAAAAAGAAGAAGAAACAAAACCAAACCACCCTAAACTTCATCATGTTAAGTGCTGTACGAATACCAAATAAACAGCTGCTCCCTATGCTGAGGTGCTCGCGGTCAGCGTACATGAGAAGTGACAACACATGGATGTGTTCAAGGGGCTCACAGAAGAGCCAGGAAGATGTGGGCCACGGCTTGGGCTGTCTGGGAGCTGACAGCCACACCACGGTTCTTTCTCAGAATCACATCATTTTCCAAGGCACACGGCCAAGATGGAATTACTGGTCCAAACCCCGGAGAGAAGCAGCCCAGAGCAGCATCCTTCAGTGAGAGGCAGCAGAGCCTGCTTTGGTCAGGCAGTGCTTTGTCTTTTTGCAGAAAGTTGAATCATTTGATGGAGGAAATGAAGGTGACTGACCCTTTGGTGCAGGCAGGCAGAGGACTCATGTAGAGCCCCAGCACTATCTCCCTCTGGCAAAGAGGGAGAGGGAGGACCTCCCCAACACCCACATAGATTAAAAAAAATCTAAAATTCAACATCCATTGCCTTTTGACATTGAACTTCTTATTAGGTGTAGATTAATTTCCAGTGATGTTTTGAGCCCAAAGAAATTAATTTTCTTTTAATGAAAATATTTTCATTTTAACTTCCAGAGGAATATCCATTGAAACTAGCTCTTTTCCACCAATAAATAGGGTGGGATGACAAATTTCTACCCAGTAATAAAAGGGAATGAGAAGTGAATACTTCCTCACCAAGCTGTAGTGTTCAAATTGAATTCTCCTTCCCAGCTGTGCCCTTGGCCCAGTTAAGGAATGATGGGAGCTGCTCAATAGTCTACCAGCTGGACCGGCGCTCTGGTGACCCTGGCCTTCATCTCATCTCCGTGAGGAAACCGTCAGCTCTGCACTTGCTCGAGAGCCATGGGGTGCACAGGGGCTTAAATCCATCCTCACCTTATCTGCCACTGCCACCCTGGTCCAGGTTCTCCTTTATTGTCATGGTCAGACTTCATCGATCAGACTTCAGGGCTGTTGCTCAGGAAGAACAAAGTGTACGTCCTTCTGGGAGTGAAACAGCCGCTTTGTCAAGCTTTGAAATTTGACAAGTGATTGCTGAAGCTCCCCTAAAATACGGAGGATGATGCTGGGAGGAGTATTTAGGCTGTTCGCAGTATCCATGGAGCTGATCAGGGGAATCACTTCTAAAGCTCACGTGTGATCCAAACCAAAACAATAGTGTAGACGCATCCTTTGCAACTGCCAAGCATCCAACTTAGCCAAGCTAATGTCTACTTTAAGAGGAGTAAAATTGTCCTCAAGAGCCAGAGACTGCCTTGTATATAAAGGCAGAGCAGGCACCTTGCTTACAGGCAGATCCTTGCAGGGGAACACCCAGATGCCACGCTCCTCCACCACCCTGCACACACCAGCACGCTCCGTGTCCCTGCAGATGTGCACGTGGGCCCAGCTGTGCTTTGAGCTCACCCTTTTGTGCACCCGAAGCTCTGTGTCTGCAGGGATGCAAGATCAGACCCAAACACACTCTTCAACCCTCCAAAGACACCACGCTGTGCCTGTGCGAGGCCACTGGAGTCCTTCCAGATTAGCTGAGCTCTCCAGGATGGTTTTCCTTGCCTCCATTCTCCTCATTTCCCATGGGAGAGGACATTCTTCTAAATGAAACTTTTTGAGCCTTTCACAGCCCCTAACTGTGGCTGTGATCTGGACAACAGCTAGGTCCGTATCTCCCGTGGACAGTGTCAGCTTCTCTTGATATTGTCTGTTTGGAGACACTCATAAAGATATGAATTGGTCTACGTGCCCAGAGAAACATCAAGAGATGCTTTTCACTACCTATGGTGGCCACGTAGCCCCATGTTGAGGAGCAGGTCACAAGCTTTTGTAGTAATACAACAGCCGTGTATGGAGGAGCCATCATCTGCCTGGAGCTCATGTTCGCTTGTTTAGCTGTAACAGCAGTTGTCTAACAACCAAGTGACCATCGCCATCATTGTCTGAGCTTTAGCTTTGCTTTGTGCAGATGTGTGCAACATCTAGCGTTGTCCGACGTGATGTATGTCCATTGCTGGAAGGAACACCAAGTGGTTACTCTGTGCCGAGTGAACTCCCTATGACCCTATTTTGCCATACAGCTATTTTACTCTACATATGGGCACGGTGTTTGTCTCCATAGCAAATGCAATGCAGAACTGGTCCGTAAAAGAGAGTTCAGGTCAGTAGTAGAAAAGTTTTTATTTAAATGTGCTTGTAGACAAACTAAGGAGACTCTCTGGAGTCCATTAATTAACATCATTATGTCATCTATAGTAGATAAGTACTGTCCCAAGTTTTCTCAGTGTTACAGCCTCAGAGCACTGTAGTTCTGCTTTAGTTAAGAAAAAGCTGTCTTTCTAGGGTTGCTGGCTGTTAATAAGGCTTCTGCTACTGCACAAAATCGGGTGATCTAATTATGCATGCCTTTTGTTGGAAAGTTTATGTAACTAGCAAGTCAGAGTTTCTTTTCAGAGTGTTTGAATGGTATCTCTTCCAGAGGTCAAGGGAGGAAACTTGAGATAATAGAGAAAAAAACAAATCAGAATCAGCTGCTTTCAAGTGCATCCAGGGGTTAGAGTAGCTTGAGCATGATTTGGGAACTGAGGAATTTCTCAATAGCCTGAAATTGATGTAGTAACAGAGGCAAAGATACAGGAGGGAGCTTATGAATAGAAACAATAGGTGCTGCAGTGGCTGCTGATAATATCTTTGCAGAATTAGGACTTTATTCTTCCTGGTGCTCAAAGTTGTTTTTTGCTGGAGAAGCTGTTCTGTGTATTTATTCACTTAAGGTTACAGCTTTGCTGATGGACGGGGCTTTCTGGTATCCCTCTAGCTGCATCAAGGAGTATAACATACCATATAGCCCATGTAGCCTCTTCCTTTATCTAACATAGGGGTAGACACGTGAGTGCTTTTCAATTGCGGATGCAGTGTTCAAACTAAGAGCTGGGAGGGAATTTCACAGCCATTAGCCAGCCTATGGAAACCAAAGCAGTAAAACTTACCCAGGCACTCAGAGCCTGTAATTCTCCGAGCAGCATGTTATCCAAGGGAATTTATACACATTTACCAGGGAGGTGTCGGTCAGGAAATTTACTGTGTCTTTTAAAACCAGCCATTTCAAAACATGATTATTCCTCTCTGTCGACTGTGCAGAGAACCGGGGCGCAGTCGGATGGTGCTGCAGGATCTCACTGTTGCTGCAACAACGCTCTGCTCCCTTTCTGCCTCGTCTCCACTGTCCTGTCCTCCCCCAGGATGGTTGTCTCCATCCTTCTCTTCTGCAGGCTCCAGCGCTCCCCTGTGCCCTCCCAGAGCCCATTAACCCCACTGGGTCAGCAGGAAAACATTCCCTGCTTGCTTCGCCTCTGAAAACTGACTTTAGAGCCTGGAAAACAGGGTGAGCCGAGGCCTGGATGTCTGACCCATTTCATACTGTCATTTTCAGCCGAAGTGACCTAGAGATTTCACCCTGAGGTGTTAGCCAAAACCGACCCATGTTTATTCAGCTGGGTTAATTCTTCTCCCTAGTGAAGCTTTCTAGCCACAGCCCAGTGATATTATTTGGGCTGCTTCATGCTATCAGAGGAAAACAAGACCTTCAGAAGCTCTGCTGTGCTGATTGTGACATTTGCTGGAGGGAGAAGGACGGAAATAAGGCAATATTTAAATGGGCATCTGAGCTGCAAGTATGCAGCAAACCTTATGAGCTTCACAATTTTTTTTCTGTGATCAATGACAGGAAAAGTATATAACAGCAATGTATTTTGTTATCTCGTCCAGAGACCAGAAGAAAGCTGGTCTGTAGATATTTAAGGTGGTCCTCATTTCCAGTCTGACTCCTAAATACTCTCCTCAGCATTTGTCTTTTTACCTCTGGCTCCAGTCCTAAGGTCTATAAACCAGCTCCACACTGGGGAAGAGGTCTCTGCTTCTGGACAGCAGAGGATGACACCCTGACGGCAGGATGGTGCCTTCAGCCCTTTCTTCTGAGATAGGTCCTAGGTAAGAGAGCCTAAGCAAACAGACACATTGTGTTGCAGGGGTGAGATTAAAACTGTATTTATGCTTTGCTGGCAATTTAGTTTGCAGTCTTCTAACAGAAACCTGACCTTATCTCTTGGTGGGTAAATGGGGCTTTGTTTTACCAGCAGTGTCTGTGTTTACTCTTGAGGTGGGCTCAGAGGAGCCTGGCAACATGAGGGTGAGGTGCTAATCTGCAGATATCACAAATACTTAACAAAGAGAAGAGAGATCTGAGGGAGCTTTCACCCTGAGATGCGATCAGGTCCCTAAGGACTCACAAAATATCTGGAAAAGGCTATTCTTAGGGCTGGTATCTCTTAATGCCGAGTTCTGGTGGAAACCTGTCCTTGGCAAGTAGAAGCAACATCTTTCCCAGCTCCTCTTCTCCTCTAGGGACTAGTAGGTGAAATGTTTCCCACTGCTAACAGCAAACATGAAGTATCACCCCATCTAATCACATCACGCCACATTCTCAGTCATGCTCCCGCAAGTCAGCAGCCCTGCGAAGCAAGGTCTTCTGAAAACTCTCCCAGGTGCAGCCCGATCTCAGAAATGTGCATGGTGCCGTTCTGGGGGTCAGTCTGTGTTCCACCAAAAGCTCGTGTCTCATCTTAGAGCTGCAATCTGCCTTCACACAGGAGATGAATGTCACAGCTTGCTGGTCACTGGAAGGAGACTGCATGTGGCCAGTCATGCAAAGATGAAAGTAAAGACAGTAATTCTGCAACCAGTGTTTAATGTGTTGTTCACACAGGTTCTGTGATGTCTTCTGGGGTTCCCTGCTGCTACAGAGCTCTTTGCTAAATGAGGAAAGCTGGGCAATAGCTAGAATATAAGAGCTGCCAAAACAGACCTTGCTGCTCAAAGATGCCTCATACCTACACATGTGCCAGAAATCCCTGAAAATTACAGACACCATTCCATGAAGAAACCAAAGTAAAAGTTCTATTTCAGGATACGGTAGAAATACACTAAAGCATATTATATTTATGAAATGACTTTAAGGTGTAAATATTAATAATAAAAATCACATAGAGGACACTTCTTACTGCTGTTACATTGCAATGAGATAGGGCCTGGGTAACACTTTTGCTAGATTTACTCCTGACCAGTCACACAATTACTGACAGAGGTTACAGATTTCTTTAAGAAAAAATCAAGAAAAAAAGCAAGCATTTTCTATTAGTAGATTTTTTTAAGCACTCTTACAAAGCACAGTCTTTTGTGCAGTTGAACTTCTCATCTTGACAGAACAAGACAGCAATGTGTTTTGAAAAAAAATTCAACCAAACAATTGCTCTGAAAATATGACTTTTTCTCTTTTGTATTTTTATTTAAAACTATATATGATGATCTATCCACCAAAGCATTCGGAGAATTTTATAATATTGATTAACTAAGAACTATCTTCTAATTATATCACCTCTATATTTAACATCCTTAGGGTCACATTAGCTTTACAAAACCTTACCAAATTGTTCTTGAAAAAGAATTCCAAATTCACAAATGCTGTATCAGTTTGACTGCCTAGTCTAAGTTCATTCCATTTAAAGAAATTATCAGATCACAAGCCTTTATTGACCTGGTGTTGAATTAAATACAGCTAATGATTGGTATGAAAAGGGTAGATCATTCATACTCCTGTTTCTGTTTTGCTAACTGCAGCAGAGTCTACCGTGTTGGCCTCCCAGGAGCCCTGCTCCTTTTGATATATATTACCAGAGTTAGAAAAACTTTTATCTGCTTAACAGAAGCCACATTTAAGAGTACAACCCATTAGCTACCAGTTTGGGTCAGTTCTCCATCAAGTAGATGAGCAATCTAGCCTGCATGGCTCACTCTTTCTCATCATACTAAGGTGAGAAGAAAGATGTGGGGTATAAGGCAGTGGAGTTTGGGCTATAGTATAAAGTGGGTTTATAAACCCAGAGGATAAAATCATATTTTAGGTTAAAACAGAGACTCTTGGAATCATAGAATGGTTTGGGTTGAAAGGGACCTTAAAGATCACCTACTTCCAACCCTCCTGCCATGGGCAGGGACACATTCCACTAGACCAGGTTGCTCAAAGCCCCATCCAACCTGGCCTTGGACACTGCCAGGGATGGGGCATCCACAACTGCTCTGGGTTCCAGCGCCTCACCACCATCACCATGAAGAACTTCTTCCTTACATCTAATCTAAATCTACCCTTTTTCAGTTTAAAGCCATCACCCCTTGTCCTGTCTTCAAAAAGGAGGCAGTGTATTTCCACAGCACAAGAAAATTTTGAGGCACTGAATATTACTTCTCTAGAGGAAAGGTGTATCCCGGTTGGGGAAAAGAAACAAGCATACTGGAACACAGAAAAGGAAAAGCTTAACCGTTTAAATATAACACTCCAGAGGACACAATGAGTACTGATACAATCCAGAAGTACAGGAATAATCTGGGAGCCAAGTACAGTGTCCTGGATCCTGAGTAGTTGCACGTGGTCTGTGAATAATAGCTCCGCAGCAGAGTGGAGCGCTCCCCTTTCCTCGGGAGGCCCGTGGTGACACTAAATAATGTTTCTGGAAGGAGTCATTGATGGGAAAACTCATCAAGACCAATATCACAAATCAAAATAAATTTAAAAGAAAACAAATAAAACCCTTGGATTTCACAAATCTGAATCCCATGTGGATTTGACCAGTATCATAATTAGAAGCAGACCTCAGCCTTTAGCCTAAAGAAACAGCAAATCCATCTGCTTTGAATCCTGCCTGCGTGATTCTGCCCAGTGATTCTCTGTGCACACCCCCATCCCTCCTTAGAGGTAAGAGATGATGCATATCTTGCCTGGGAAAGCAGTAAAGTGCAAATTCTTTAGCAGAGAAATGGCCTATTGTTGGGCAAGGGTACACTTTTCCAGTCCATTCAGGGCTGACACAGATTATACTCTTAGCTGAGCCTCAGACTGCTTTGGGTAAAGCCCATCCATTTAATCCAGATCATCTTCAGACAGTTTTATCAGGAAAAAGATCAGAGATCTGGAATAGAAAAGTGCATTTTCAAACAATAAATTGCAGGTTTCTGTTTTGCTTGCTAAAGCTATTTATATTGTTACGTGAAAGATGGCATACAACAGGTTTGAGTCATTGCTGAACAGCTGAACTATAAAATTACTAATCTACAGACTAATTGCACTGAGGGTTTATTATGCCAAATTGTATTAGACATGTGGGGTTTATTTGTTGCCTGATAGGAACAAGAATGATTTTTCCTGGCACTACCCACTCATACCTTGTACTTACCGCCACTAGGGACTTAAAAAATAGCTGCAGTAATAAAATTTTAAATATTCTTACTGTAATCTCTTGCTTGAGGGGCTAATGCTGCTAAACACAGAAGGCTTTGTAAAGTGTTGTGTGTAATGAAGGATGAGCTACAAGAACAGAATTGAAGGAACAATACCATTATCACAAATTGCAAACTTTTTCAGAGCAATGTTTGGCAGTAAATTACAGGCTGTCTGCGACTTCCTTTCTGCAGCTGTGAGATGTTTACTATCGAAACATGCAACCTTAAATTAGAGGGCAGAGAGAAAGTTGGGAAATGCAATGAAAATGCATGCACGTCATAAGGGCATATACACTGTGCGGAGGGGATTGCTCTCCTGTCCCCAACAACTGTCTTCTCCTCACTGAAATTCCTCTTTACTTCACTTCTGCAAAGGATTTAGGTACTAATCTGCCAATGAAAACTTTTTTCTTACATATTCATAATTACACTTTTTTCTTAAAGCAACCTAAAAATCTATCCAGCAGCCAGATTGCGCATCCTCTTCTCCAGGGGGTACCGCATCTCTCAGAGAGATAGTCTTCCATTTCATCCACCAATATCCTCTCCAGTTTGTCTGTAGCCTGTTTTTTTTTCCCTTGCTGGACTTTCAGAGGCACTGAATTCCCACTGGAGCTCCTGATATTGAGTGAGACTTGCAGGTAGCAGCTCTAGAAATTTAGTGGATTATCCTGATGATTATAGAAGGAAATGCTGGCATTTCATCTCCTAAATTCATCCATTTCATCAGAGATCTGGAAATTTCTGAGCATATGTCGGAAGGGCTGAAATAACCAGGGGAAAAGCAATGCCAAGTAGTCAGCAGTAAAGGGAGGAGTATCCCGAGGAGTGTGGGGTAGTTTCAGCAAGGCTGTACTTCCATCTAGATGCTCAAATCCCTTTGAAACTCCAGGTCACTGGCCTCATTTCTTGGTGATGTTGCACCTGCTTTAAATTGCTCTCCTCAGGCAAAATGACCATAAAACCAGAATAGTTAAGAGCTGACTCTGCCTCTGTGGGCGAGAAACCGGTATAATGGATCCTACACGTCCAATATCAGCTGGGGCTTTCTTCTGCACTATGATGCTTGGCTGAAGACTGTCTCTGTAGAGTGTTACAGCCCCATTGCCACAGTGCAGAAACAAAGATGCTGGGGACAATCTCACATTTTTCGGGACCTCGTTCTGTCATACTCAGAAAAGCAGGGAGAGCACATTAAAACACATAGCATAGAGCTGCTAGGCATTGGCGGGAATTATCTGCATGCACTACAGAGTTATGTGAAAGAGTAATGTTTCTTACAGGAATTAGAAATCCTTTATACTAGGGTGGTTATTTAGGGCCTCGGTGAAGCTGCTACTCCGGCTGAGTGGCTGTAATGGATGCTCTGTGACTGCTGAGCATCTCTTTCCTACTCTTACTCACATTGCTCTGGGAGAATGGTAGAATGTTAGTGCCTTCAGGTGTCTGGTGTGCACAGCTGTTAACAGAGAGAGAAATCAGAAATTGCCTCAGTCCCCAAAGCATCGGGAATTTATTGAACCTGTTAAGCTCAAAATCTTGTTATGGATAAAAAGAAAACACATTTCATATGTAGAGCTAAGGATCTGCTGTTAGCATAACTGAAATCTAAATGATCTAATCAAAGAATTCTTATTAATCCAGATCTAATTATTATAGGAAAAGAAAGAAAAAAAAGCAAATACTACTCCGATAGAAAAAGTTTCAATAATAACAATACAGCTAAAATCATTATACCCAGTCCTGGTGTCTGGTCCTTTTTCAGTGTTTTGCAATCCCTTCCACTGCCCTTCTGGGTGCTCAGATTGATGGCTTCAGACTGAGAGGATTGGGGAGTGGTGGTGGGGGGGCATCAGCACCCCTGAGTCCCTTGTCAGGTTGATGGTTTCTTCCTTCTCCCTGTAGGAGTCAATTGGGATAATTTCTATAAGTTTGCTCATTTGGTTCACACCTTGATTTGCCACTCTGCATGGCAACCAAATTTACATATATGGCACCTTTTACTCAGGTTAGATACTTGTCCTTTGCTCTGTTTGCTACCCCTGAAACATGCTTTGCCCACCTCCCAGGGCTTCATTTCTTTAATTACCCATTGGTGAGTTGTTTACAGCCCTGGGCTCTGCCATGTCAGCCTCTGCCCTTTTTCTTATCATCCCACGCCTGTACGCTGTGTCCTGTGTCCTGACATTCAAGGGCCCTCCTATCTTGCCCAGCCTGCCTTCCTCTACACCACCTCGTTGTATTAGGCATGAAGGTTTCATTCTGCATGGAAGAGCTATTTGTTGCTACTGTCAATGTAAACATTATGGTTATAGCATGCAAAAATAAGCAAAAGGAAAACAAATCAACCATAGCTGCCTGATCATTAGGAAAAAAAATGCAAATATAGCTAACCAGGCTTAAAACAAAGCTCTAGGCAGGTTAAGACAAGTTCAGACAAAAAAGCCTGATGAACCTCAGTCCTGAGACCTTGAAAACTCAGCACTGCACATAACGGGCCCTTACAAGCAGTGGCAGTGCTGTAGTTACAGGGCTACGGGGCTGTGGGTGCTGGTACTTGAGATGTTTAAGCCTCTCAGGAAAGCTTAGTGCTTGTGTCTTGTTCTTCATCCTCAGCTTCATCGTGGTCTGTGACAAACAGGCAAGCTCTTAACTCCTCAGCACGTGGACACACGCTTTCTGCCACGATCTGCTGCCTCCAGCCTTACTGGAAAGGCAATTTTTCCCTTGGTAATACCAGGCTCACTTCCTTGGCTGTTACCCTTTTCACTCGGCTGGGCTCCATGCCGCTGGCTCATCAGTGTCTTCTTGCTGATGCCAGCCTCTGGTCCCTGTGGGGGCCCCAGATTCCCAAAATGTGTGCTGTGATGACTGGAGGCATTTCCATGTGAACCACATCCACAGCCATCCCAAACTCAGGCTCTTGAAGGGGCAAGCAAAGAAAAAAGCTCAGATCACATGTGGAGTTGAAAGACCCCCCTACTCCTTGCAGATATCTGGGATGGGGACTGGGAGAGAGGGGATACAACTTCAGAGTAGAAAGGCACTTGCAGATTTTGGCTATGAAAAGCCAGAGAAAAAAATAAAAATGGGTGTTGAGCTACTTTGATATCATCACTCTCACACTGTGTTGACCTATCCCCAGCAAAAGCTGACCATCAGGACCAGTTAGGTGCACGAACAGCTGTATCCCACATAGATGTATAATAACAGCCAGCTAACAATAACATATTAGTAAGGAAGAATCCCATGGTTAGACACGGAAGAACCCAGGAAATCTTTCTAAGATAAAAATGTGTTAGCAATATATAAAAAAATCCAAAGAGGAGGAAATAAGAAGTAGACTAATCATTCAAGTGCTGAAGGTGTAAAAAAGACAAGGAAAAAAGCAGATTTTTTACTAACAGAAGCAGCAGTTAAGGAACACAAATGAGAAAAGGTTATTATCTTCTCATCCACTGATTTGCATTTCTGAAGCAGCTAGCTCAAAAGTTTCACAGTCCTTGGATGTAGGAGTGAGGACAGCACCACTGGACATCTTGAAGTGGAAATACAAGTGCCCAGGAGGTCTAGACACCAGCGGAACAGTTAATAAAGAAGTAAAGGTCTCTAGGACAGTCTTAGAGAGCTCAGGTCACACTAGCTCTTCTGCAACATGTACAGAAATGGCAGCAAAGGAGGTGAGAAAAATTCTGATCCAAATACAGCATTTAAAAATTCATGGGATCTTCAGCACTGGCTGAGAACAGACGTTATGCAGGTGCAAAAAGGCTTCTGGGAAACTCTGGGAACTTGTGTTAGAGCTTAGTATGATCTTTTATTCAAGTTACTTGCAGAAACCTCAGTAAAACCCAACGCTCAGAGGGGCTAGCTGAAAATGTTTCCTCTTAGCTGGTCATGTAATTCTTGGTGACAGAATAGGTTAAGCTTCGCGGGCGTTGTGTTGGCAAAGCAGAAATTGCCAATCGCCCCAGGTTTCTGGAGTTGGCAGTCAGCTGCGCTGCGCCTGAGAGCTGGACTTTCTCCCTAATACTTCATGCTGGGAACATTGGAAATATTTTTGGGCACAGCTGGATAAGCGCACCTTGTGCTTCTGCCCACGGCAACCTGTGGCACAGCTGGGTCCTGTCCGTGGGGTGGGAAGGGAAGCTCTATTCAGCCTTTTCTGAAGGATGCTGGCAGTAAGAGGGGACTTGGGCAGCGGGGAGGGAGGCACTCGACTGAAGACAAAAATAAGTGTTGAAAGGGAAGGCAATTATGAAGCTAAACTGGTAGGAGTGATCTGGGCCTGTGTTGTGCTGTCTTGGAAAACTTTCAAAGCCTTTTTAAGCAATTGGCATGAAGCTTTCTGCTGGCTATAAAAATGCCTTTTGAGAATCATCTCCCATTTGTACTTTTACAATTCATGCTTTTAATAGGAATATTGTACCCGTTCAAAGTGCAGGCTTTCTTGACAGACTGAGAGAATGGAGTTCAGAATAGGCAACATCAGTAGGTGCCTTGGGATTATTCCCACTCTCCGTACATCAATTCTGCCTCGAAAATAAGTGTCTTGGGGTGAAAAAGCAGGTCTGTTTGTAAGGCTGTTCCCACCCTTTGCGTTGCTGTTGACCAGGTATGAAATGAATCTGGATTGTTGTAGTGGCTCTGATCCTGATATCTGTTCGGAGGGAGCTGCCCATGGCCAATAAGTGAATTTCACACTGATACAGTAAGGTTAGATGACTATCGTTCTTGGCTGGGTTGAAGCCAGCAGCCATGACCACGAGGCAGGAGGCATTCTCACTGGGAAAGCACTTGTGTGTATGGTACACTTTACACAAGTTTCTGCTCCACTGAAGCGGCTGGGAGTTCAGCATGTAAATAAGAGCTCCTCTGAATAATGATGGATTTCAGTGTGTAGTTCAGTACTTCTGAAAACAGAATTCTAGCCATTGAAGACTACAGGCTTCATCCTCTATTTCTTTCTTGATGCTCTGCACCACTTTGAATTTGGAAAGTTGTCTTCATGAGTCACCACTAGAACTATCTACGTCTTGGAGCTGAGGAACCGAGCCATGCTCCAGCACCCTCCAGCCTGGCCGCGCAGCATGACCACAGACAGGGTGTCGACCCGACGCCTGAGACTGCTGAAAATACATCAGAGTTGGCCTGAGGCTGCTCTGCTCAACTTCAGCGATCTTTTTAGGTAGCTGGGCTCCTTCCATACTCAACGGAGAAAGAGTAGGACAGTAAGTTAGACCCCTGCTCTGGCTCAGTTACAGGAGATGCTGTTGTTTCTCCATTCACAATAGCAGGACTCTAATCAGACATGCTAGCTAACTGAGTTGCCTAAAATTGTGGTGTGAGCATCCCTCCTGTGCTCCCAGATGTGCTCTTGTGTCAAGCCCAGCTTGAATAATCTGGACCTCTGTATTCCATTAGGAGTCCTTTAAGCTCTTCAGTCTTCTCTTTTGAACGTAGTGTGTTTTTTATACTGCAAACATGAGTGTGTAATTCAATGCATATGTTCTGGGAGTGGGGAGTCTATGAGAATGCCAAGCAAATCAATAAAGGTTTAGCACATCATTATTCATTGTTGCGATGCCATGAGGCGTTTATGTATGCCCTTTAATAGGGAAGAAAAAAAAAAAAAGGAGGAAAACTGTTATATATGTGTAGTAAAATTTGATTCAAGAGGAGGAGTTTGCATCTGAATTGCATGAAGTCTATTAAAATTTTGGTCGTCTTTAGACTAATAGGATTATGCCATTCCCAAACTGATTGTTTCCAAGCAACGATGCAGATCCTAGTATGTGTTTGCTTATCTCTTTAGTTTGCTGCTAAACCAGAGAAGCTTCCAAAGATAACTGCAAAACTGATGATATCAGGTGTTATACATAATTTCAAGACATTGTTTTGAAAAGATGGTCCATTTATCCTTTCTTTGGAAGCCGATTTAAAGAGTGCATCGGGGCTTACGTAAGGCAACCAGCAAGTGATTTTTTTTTTTTTTTTTAATAAAGGAAATGACCTGCACTGCCACCAGCATGGCATGCTCCAATATGTCATTTCATTTGGACACAAACACTTTACCATGGTCAGGGGGAATTGCTCTCTCTGAGGAACAAATCCTAAGTAGTAGCTATGAATAGCAGCACAAGTCTTCAGAAACTGCAGTTCAGCAAGGCTTTTCAAACATCCTCAAGCATCTAAAGGGCCAAATCTTCCCTGCTTTACTAATTGAAAGCTCCCTTCATGTATTATAAAGGAATGCACAGGCTATATAGCCCTGTATACTAAATAATAAATAGCCAGTTGCAAATGACATTGCTATTTTATATTCAGAACTGTCCAAATTGTGTGGAGATTTTGAAAGGTGCATTAAGAGGAGATTAGAGTATTTTCTCTCTTTCCTGGCTGCTTTTGGATTTGATGACATCATGGGATAAATATGATTCAGGAGTCAATGTTTACTATTTTGGCATTCAAAAAGGCTGGCCAAAGAGCTCTGTTGCTAAACATCATTAATGCATTTTCTTTAGAGTAAGAAAATTGTGCATTTATGCATAAATTAATATGAAGAAAGGGCTTTATAGAGTTCTCCGATGGCTACATAAAGAATATAGTGCAGCTCTGTGTACATCTGAATTTCCATAGAAGGCAACTGATCACCTCAGAAGAGAAATACATCAGCTATTTAGTGGTGTAAAGCAACATAGCACAAAGTTAGGACTGGAAATGAAAAATACTATTATTGGTAGAAATTTTAGAAGGAATTTATTGTGGCAGAATGTAATTACCCAACTGGATAGAGTGCTGTGATTTATGTTTGTGCCCTTGTAAAATGCTTTGAGATGATTAATAACCGGCTCAATCCTTTATACTCATAACAACACTTCTGGCACAATAGCGCTGTAATGATCTGTCACTCCAGCTATTGTGTTATTG
This sequence comes from Haliaeetus leucocephalus, assembly GCF_000737465.1. NCBI lineage: Eukaryota > Metazoa > Chordata > Aves > Accipitriformes > Accipitridae > Haliaeetus > Haliaeetus leucocephalus. Next base: position 4,350,816 of record NW_010972787.1, read on the forward strand.
GATATATAAGATCCCCTGCATTAGGGAAGTGTGGAGTCTTGGGGTTAGTGAGCAGGCAGATACAGCTCCCTTACTATTTGCATTGCAGTATTACCAGAGATCTAATAAGGGCTCAGAGCCCTGGTGGGCTAGACGCTGATCAGTACTTGAAATGAAAGATGGCTTTCCCTTTCAGAGTTCACAATTTAATTATGTGATGGGAATCAATAGATAGATAGAGCAGAGAGGGAGGGCTGCATCATAGGAGTTGTTGCACTTCATATAATAAACACCAGCCAGAGTCCATTGTCTGTCTGCATCTCTTACAAGACCACTGTTTGATGGAAAATGAAATTATCTTGTGTAAGAGTTGAAGACTTATAATTTCTTCTCATTTGTACTTCAGCAGCAGCCAAAGATCTACGGAGATTGTACTGTTCAGTTTGGCTGCCCAATGAGTTGCAGTCAAGGTAAGTAAAATATAAGAGACATACCCTGAAAACATCATGTAGGCTATGATGGTATCCACCTTAGTTTGGGTCCCTGGCTTTTTGAGGGAAGTGGGGCAGTGAGGGAAAGGCAGTGAGGCTTGAACATTTTCTGTTCCTTGGCTGGTTTAATGGAGGTGCACAACAACTACACAGAGACAGTGTGAGAGAGATGATGCACACATGTGAGGAAAGGGTGGAGGGGAGAGAGGCAGAGATTGATGTAAGGAGGGTGAGGCTGAGACAAAGGCTTTGGAGGGGTTTGTGAGAAGCCTATGAGCAGAGAAGGAGGGTGTCCCAAGGGAAATTAGCAGTGTAATGACCCCCAGTGCCTGATAGTCTTTGGAGACTGTTTCTTGCACTTGTTTAAGCCAACCTGGCTGCCTTGGCCCCGAGGCTGGCACTTCCCATGTCAAACAACAGGACTTGACATTTACAAGCAAAATTGCATGGTTTCTGAAAGAAGTGATACCGTGTTCATGATTTCCACTGGGCCAGTGAAAGAAACTGATATTTGTCAGATAAAGGAACAATACAGTAGAAGAAGCAGGAAAAATTTTGCTGTAAAATTTAATTTTTTTTTTTTACAAAACACCAGGGTCAAATTTGACCTCTCTGGCACTGGAAAGAGAAACAGTGATGTTGAAAGAGGCACCTGGATTTACACCAGTGTCACCGAGGAAGATTTGACTGATGTTTCCCCCCGCAGGGAGACTGCAGTTTTGCGTAACGGAATGGTTAGAACGATCCAGAACCAGTTTTATTTTGTGCATTACTTTGGCTGATGCTTCCTCTCTTGGCTGAGCGCACACCGCTCCATTTCTCTTCCTTATTTTTGTGCTTCGCTTGCGTTGAGGTCTCCTCCCTCCTCCCCCTTCGTAAAACTGCCAGGCTCCGAGATGCGCAGCGTTAAAAAAAAAAACCAAAACAAAGGAAAAACAACAGAAAAACTCAACCAATTTCACATCGCCCTTTTCAAAGGGCATGACAAGGGCTGGAAATTACAGCGGAGCCGGGCCGCGCCCTGTCCATGGTGCTGAGCGTCGGCGTCGGCCCCGGTGGGGGAAGAATTTTTCCTTCAGGTTACGCGGTTTTGGGTTTGTGTTTTTTTTTTACCTTGAACCGCTGCTGCGTGCAACAGATGTCTGCCAGCCTGGATTTTCCTCTTTTAGCCACCCTAAGAAGGCAGGGAGATTAATTAAAGCCAGAGCCCTCCCCATAGGTGAACGGCCCTCTGAATGCGTTCAGGGGGGCCGTCTCGCTTTCGCTGTTTGTATCTTCACCGGTTGCTTGCATGGGACAGAGGATGAGGTCAACACCGAGAACGGCTTCTGCTTCGATTTGTTTACGTGTTTACTTTTAATTTTTAGGATAACTGCAGAAATAATGAGAAACAGCAGGGCACGGGAAACTGATTGAGATTGATCGTTTCGTGTATTCGGCTTGTGATGACCTTTGGGGAAAGTGCGTATTTAATTTTTACTGATGTTGTAAAGGCACAGACAAAGTCTTGACCTTTCTGATCCGGGGTGACCACTATGAGCATCCCACTGAGAATTAATTACAGCTGCCTGGAGCGGCTCCAAGAGCATTTATTAGAGTACTATAAATGTGGTAAAAGCGATCAGCATGCCTGGGAGAAGCCATTCCATGTGCCCGCTGTGATATCTAAGAGAAGCTCAGACTTGTCGGCTTGTTGTTTTGTTTTGCTGTTCATTAACAAGACTGAAACAGGAGAGACAGCGTTAGAACTCCAGGGCAAGCATTTCCCATCATTCTGCTCTCCACACAGATACTTCTGCATTAGATTAAGGCACAATAGATAGAACTAGGCAGAACAAAAATCAAACGCCTCCCCAAGAGACAGGACACGGTGCAATTCTCTGACTGTACAAAGCACAATACAACAGCTTCTTCTAGTAGTCTCCTAGAAACGTAAAGTGGAAGTGAACAGAAAGCTCTTCAGAAGAACTTGTACAAGGAAGTATTTAAAATTCAAGGTATGCTATGATGCTGTTGTACTTCAGCATCCAGCACAAAGCTGGGGCTACCTGTCACATGGGAGTTTGTAGTCCTTTTCCCCAGAGATCAATCTGAAAATGGAAGATCAGTTATGTGTACAAAGTTTAGGCAGATATATTTCAAATAAGATATGATGATTTTGTCAGATAGTCTTGCAAAAGGACTGCAGTTGAATAAGGAGGTTTAAGTAAAAATTGAAAAAACATCTAAATTTGTTTTGGAGAAGGATTTAATTGGAAATGATGATGAAAAAGCCAGAAATGTGGATTAACCTAAAATGGAAAGGGCAGCCAAGTTACAGCAGATGGCTTTTTCTTGTACTTTAAGTGCCTTGTAATGAGGAAAATATGCTATGTAATGACAGTTGTTTCTAAACTGACTTTTTTTTTTGGGGGGGGGGGGGGGGTTTCCCATGAGGCATTGGTTGAAAAAGGAGAATCAAAAAGACTTAGCTGCAGACAGTCTGTATTGAGCTGTTTTTGTTCCGGAGTTCCGGAGCTCAGTTTGACGTATGGTAGGAAAGACAGCCATCTCCCATTCCAGCTAAAACTGAATGAGCAAATAGCCTCTCTTTCTCCCTTCTGCCTTCCCTCCCTGAGCATCTACATTGCATAAGGGCTCCACCACTCTCTTTCTCCCATAGAGCCTCTCTGTGGGTTGACTAAGATTTCTTTATTCTGACAGGTTTTTGTTCTGTCTTGCTGTGGTTGCTTTTATTTCCCTCCTGTGTCAGTTAAGAATTCCTCCTCTAATGCTGTTATCCAAACAGTTTCCTACAACTGAAAAGCTGCTGTTAAGATTTACTTAAAAATCTCCCCCTCATTCCATTTTTTGATTCCTTTCTACCAAAAATGGGGTGGGGGGTGGGAGGAGGGGAGTGAAGGCAAACAGAAGAGACAGCCTATTCTATATGACACATGCTCGATTTCCCAGCAAGGCTTAATTACCATTGGGAGTTTGCACTCCTTTTCCTTTTGACACACTGAGAACTCTGAGTGCAGTGCAATGCCTCTTGCCTATTCCGGTTTGCATGCACATGCATAAGATTTGCTTGTGCATTGGGGCACTTGTATATGAATTGTATATGAGAATGGAGACTGTAGGCATCTCCCTGAAGACCATAGGAATCCATGCGTCTTTCAGGCAGACTTAAGACCCACAGAAAATGATACCTTTCATGCTATTTTCATATAAGGTTTCATCCTGCAAAGAGATGAGCCTACTGACCAGAAAGTATAGGGGGAAATTCAAACCTCTACGTAGCTCAGCCAAAAGGTCCTATGATAACGCAGGGGCAAGGGAGCTTTGCAATCAGCAGGACTGAACTCATGACTGATATCTGAAGAGACTCATGCTTCATGCTTTGTGGGTACACAAGTGTAACTGGAGACAACAGGAGGCTTAGGATATAATGTGCAAGATGGAAACCTAACACAGTGATTGCTCTTCAACTTTGCATAATGAAATGTGCATTGTGTTTTGAGGAAGAGCATGATTTCCCTTGTTTTCAAATGTAAAACGTAGCTAAATTGTATTAGCTTCAGCCAAAAAGAAGAATAAAAGCTAGAGAATTCACATGCTGAAGCTATGTTGTTAAGGACAATTAAAGAATATTCTTCACAAAAGAAATCCAATACATATAGCACTTCCAAACTTCATTAGAAAGAAAGATTGTGGTTTTCAAGATTAAAAGTGTGTCTGTTTTACGAAAATAAGCCTTTTTTCCTGTTTTCAAGCTCTGCATTTTAAACTATCAGCTGGATCTTAGCTTTAGCTAATTTCAGTAACATTCCAGACTACTGGGGAAGTCTATCCTACCAGAAGAAGCAGTAATAAGTTGCTGAAATTATCTTGATAATTAAACAGTTTAGCTTTATATTTATTTGCTGAAAAATCCCCTGGTGACATATTAATTATGCTTAAAGCTTTGCCTTGTAAAAAAGTCAGTTGGTTTTCAAATACCCATCTCATCTCTATTTATTTTTAGAAAGCTGGCCTTTCAAACTGACAGTATTTCAACTATTTTAACACTTTGATGAAGACCTAACTTTCGCTCCGATAATTTTTCAAAATGAATACCTAGTGGCTTTTTTGATCAAGCCACAATCACTATTACTTCTGAAGCAGGAACTAACTTTGCTTTTAATCTTGGTCTTCTTTCAGCTCTGCCCTATTCAAGGCATCTTCATTCACCACAGGGCTGCTCAAAAGAGGAGCTCAGTCTATAGTGGCTGGAGCTGCCAAAGAAGGAAACCTTTGGAGGGCTTATCGTGGAAAAATATATTTAGAGCAATGCAGTTGTTTGAGGGGGAGGGTGGGTATTGAAGCTCCCTAAAGGCTACCAAAGTCCCTCTCTCTCATACCAGGTATCACTGGCTGGTCTTTAGAGTGGTAATATCATACTCCTGATAAAGCGTAGGCAAAATTTTGTAATATCTCTAGCTCACTGCTCAACTTTAGGCTAATATTTTCAATGAATGCAATACTGCCAGATAAGTTACTGAGGGATACTGGGGAAGCATAGGGAAGTGATAATTTGGAGCATTAGCAATGGAAGGAGGCCTTCCCATCTGTGTAAAAGTGATGTTGACCCTCAGTCATACCAGCAAACACTCAAATACAAATTACTTGCTGATGCTCAAAATCTAAGAACCTTATACGAGTAAAAATTCAACTTTTGCCTGCCTGGTGCCCCAAATGCCTGGCTTTCACTGACAATTCTGAAACATAATTTTGTGTCTCTTGTGCACATATAAGTGTTCTATACTAGATACACGAGACAAGTAATCAACTTGAATATAAACATGAACTTTAAGAAAATGTTTAACTTCAGCTTCCTTGAAAATGTTGGTACAGATAGAGGGTTTTTACACTGCTATGCAACATGTCTGAACAACATTTTTTTAAGAAGCTGGAGAAGATTGTTTGGAAAGCAGTAATCAGGGAATGGTTATCAAAGGTTCACTGTTACAACAGAAAACTCTTGGCTGAGAGTCTCCAGGGATGTGTCCTGAGTTTGGTAATGCTTTGTATTTACTTCAGTGACCTGGATGATGAAGTAGAAAGTATGTTTAGCACATTTGCAGATGTCAAAACCTGGTGGAGTAGCAATCAAAATGATCCTGACAAATGGGACAGCTGGTCAAAAAAAACAGAATGAACTTCAAAAAGGAAAATGCAAGGTCTGCACTTAATCTGGAAAAATCAAGTGTATTAACACAGAATGGGAAACAGCTGACTAGGCAGAAGTTTTTGCTGAAAAAGATGTTGAGGTTACTGTGACTCACAAGTGGAATATGTATCAACAATGTCATACTATTACAGTAAAAGCAAACATGCAGCTTTGCTATTGACTGCTGCGTGTCTAGTTCTGCGCAGTGAACTTCAGCAAATGTGGAGGCAATCCAAAGGAAAGAAAGGAAAATGACTGGAGAATTAGAAACATGTCCTGTGAGGCAAGAATGAAAGAGCTAGGGGTTTAATTTATTGAATGAATGACTGGAGAGATGTGAGAAGCTTTCAAATAATCAGAGGTTGTCATCTGTTCTCCATGTCCATTGTGGATAGCATGAGAAAAGAATGTGCTAAAATTACATCATGGAAGAGTTACATTAGTAAAAACTTTCTGACAATAAATGCTAGGCAAGAATGCAGGAGAAAATTGTGGAATTCTCTGCTTTAGACTAAATACTTTGGAATAATCAAACGTACATCAGTCCATAACCATATCTCTCTCATTTATCCAGCCTTAGCACAGGAGGGTGGATTAAGAGATCTCTTGATGTCATTTTGGCCCCATTTTTTGTGTCTCTATCACTACTCTCCCTATTTAATTTTAGTGTGAACTTTTCTATTTTCAGTTAATTTACATATATTTTTGAAAGGTGGTCTCAATAAAAATCTGTCTCACGCCATCCAAACTAAATGAGATTCATGCATTTAACTTTCTTCTGGTGCTCTCCTACCTTTATCTCCATACCTCAGTCATTTACCTCTCAGCTTCTTCCATTCTGGGACACCAGATGCCAAGTCCACTGGGTAAGCCTAACTTGTGATCCAGCTGCATCTAGCAGCTGAGGCCAGGGAGTTGGAGAGGGGCATCTCAACTGGAAAATATGCTCCTTGGCAAGGTGCTGGAAGGAAAGAAAACGGTCTCACTGGCCTTGTGTCCCTCCCCTGCCATGTAACAGGATATAACAGTGCACTTGCCATCGGGCTCCTAAGAGGAAGCCTCATACATTGTGTCAGGGGAAGTTCAGAAGCATTTTGTGCTTGTTGTTGTGCAAACTTTATACACATTTGGTCTCTGCCATGAAAAGACTGCACTCTAAGAGCAGGCACATAAATGGCTGTGCATATAGAGAAGTTGATTCCTGTGAGGCAGACACTGAGGTCAGTAATTAAAATATTCCCATGATGGTTTTATTCTGATGAGTTATGCATACTTGTATAGTTGAAAGACTGGGATGCTTTCATATTTTTTATATTTTTATTCACTTTTGACTGTACTCCCCATGTTTGTTTGCTATGTAATATGCCTCCTAACAGTTCCAGGAGCATATTTTTTTATTGGCACCCACTACGATGTTTACAGTTGAATAAAAAAAACAGGAAAATAATTTAACACAACTAACCCTTTCACCACAGCTATCTCCTTCATTATTCTTCCCTTACCCTATCTTACACCCTAGACTGCAGCTAATATCCATCCAAAGGGGTGGGATGCTGCTGGGACATTCCAAGATCTTGGCCAAGGTTGGGTTTGGCTCTGAAGTTCTGCACATCCATGTGTCATTCCAAGTATCTTTATACCTAAGGCAAATCACAGAGGTTCAAATATAAGCCAGAGCCACTTGATGGTCAGATAGCTAATCGTCATGCTCTGGTTGTGTCTAACTGTCCCCCTGACTTTCCCAAAGTCAAAGATGTTAGTGGAGTACAACACTGATGCACTCACTCTTTTGTGTGCTTCTATGGACGAGAAGAAAGATTTCTAAAGGTACATAGGGGAGGTAGATGATAACCTCTTGCTGAAAGTCAGTGGAAAGTGGATGATTGCAGTCCGTGTTGGTAAACTTTACCCACGATGCTACAAGAGAGACAGACAAATCAGATGGAGCAAGGCTACAGATAACTATTGGACTGGGAGCAATCAAACACAGTCATCGTGAATCTTTCAATATTCATGTCTGTTTATGGGCTCAGTAGAGTGAGAAAGCAGCTAGGGACTTCCCAGAACTCAGCTGCATAAATCCTCTAACACTGAGCAACACATTGCTATTCCTTACCCTTTTATTTTTATCCAGGTGTCCTGGTTTCAGCTGGGATAGAGTTAATTGTCTTCCTAGTAGCTGGTATAGTGCTATGTTTTTAAGTTTGGTATGAGAAGAATGTTGATAACACACTGATGTTTTCAATTGTTGCTAATTAAGTGTTTATACTAAGTCAAGGATTGTTCAGCTTCTTATGCCCAGCTAGCAAGAAGGCTGGAGGGGCACAATGAGTTTGGAGGGGACTCAGCCAGGACAGCTGACCCAAACTGGCCAAAGGGGTATTCCATACCATGTGACGTCATGTCCAGTATATAAACTGGGGGGAGTGGACGTGGGGGGATTGCTGCTCAGGGACTAACTGGCCATTGATCAGAAAGCAGGTGGTGAGCAGCTGCATTGTGCATCACTTGTATATTCCAATCCTTTTATTATTACTATTGCCATTTCGTTAGTGTTATGATTATCGTTATTAGTTTCTTTTTTTTTCTGTTCTATTAAACTGTTCTTATCTCAACCCATGAGTTTTACTTTTTTCCCGATTCTCTCCCCTATCCCACTGGGTGGGGGGGAAGTGAGTGAGCGGCTGCGTGGTACTTAGTTGCTGGCTGGGGTTAAACCATGACACCAGGAGAGCCTATTTTTACCTAGTAAGAGATTTTCTCCCCCGCCCTTGACATTATACCTCCATTATGCTTGGTGGTCATAATGCAACAGGGCATAGAAGTTTAGGAAAGGACTGCTGGGTCTGTAAAAAGCATATGGCTATAGTAAATCCAGCCAGGAGAAATAAAATTTAGCTCATCATTAGCTGATGAAAAAGTGTCTGGTATAGCACACTTTGAAACACTTCACACAGTCCTGTTTGCAGAAACGCAATTATCCTTGTGAACTAACCTTCTCTTCTTTTGGGCTAGATATTCACCCTATAGTTCTTGTTTCCTAGCTTCAACCCATTAGCTGTGCCCTGCATCACACAGCTGCTAGGTCAACAGTCTATTACTAACCACAGCTTTCTGTATATCATGTTTTAATCTCCCCAGTAACTTGGAATCGTGTCTTTCATGTGTTTATTTTTATAAAGGGAGCTTGTTCAACTGACAATGCTGTAAAACCATTAAAAGACTATGTCCACTCCTGCTATAGATCACCAGTCCCTGCTTCACAGGATATCCTACTACGCTGCCCTACCAAAGCATCAGAGCCAGCAAAGAAAAATGAGCGCTTTGCATAGCAAATAGTTTTTATGACTTACAGTTAATGGACCTTACTATTAATTGGCAGAATTACAACTCTTGTTTGGTTGATGAAAGTAGCTGTCTTGAAAAGTTATTAGGCTTCCTTTTGTTCCTGTTTCCCTGCAATTTTTCTCGAGATTGATTACACAGTGCCTCTTTGAAATTATATTGAATATTTCCTCTGAGGATCTACTTGCATCTTGGTTTCATACACATTGCTAGTCTTTCAGTATTCCAGTGATCCAGGGATATTAAAAGGAAAACAAACAAACAAAAGCAAATAGTTAATAGTCCCAGGAAAATATTCCTGAAAAACATGAATAATATGGAAATATCAGTAACATTGAAAATATGAATAGTATGAGAAATATGTACGCAGCCTTATTAAGGCTAAATAGTTTTGTGTTAATGGAGAATAAACTCCATTAACAGAGATGTAGTAATTCATAAAGCATCTTATGTTGCGCACTGCCTACAGTATAGGCATATACTGGTATAGTATCCGCTATCTATCCTAAATCAATTACCTCAGTCGAGACATGGTTCCCCTTTCTCTGGGGTGTGGCTGTGGCTGGAGGGAAAGCAATTTATTTCAAAAGCTGATTCAGCAAGAAACTCTTCAGGGGCCTATCAATGTCCCATTAATAATCAGAGATGCTGTAATGATTATCAGTGGCGTTGTAAATCATTTGCGTAACACTATTTATTTTAACATTATTCAGCAATTTTGTGTTTCCTGAAAGACAAAAAGATTTCCGTATCATGAAATAAGCTTTTCAGCAGGAAGCAACAAGCGGTATAACAGCCTTTTAAAATATTGTTTCTTCTTATGCTGTACCTTATTTTTGTGAAATTAACTATTCAAGAAAAGGAAGTTCTTATAAATTAGATCTAAGTCAGTGATATTATAAACAGATATTAAGAAAATGTCATGCTCACTTCTAACTCATCTTGACTTCAGTCTCCAATAACCCTCCCTTTTCATTACCCTCTGAAGCCTGATTCTGCCTTCAAGTGAAATTAACAGGAGAAAGATCAATGCTGGACATCTCTTAGTGTGTCAGTCCAAACCTGTATCTACTGCCTTCAGAGGACTTTTCTGAAGCCCGATTTCACTTAAAAATAATAATGGTTCGGACAAAAGCCGATTCAATTATTCACTGCAGACAATTTAAGCACCTTTTTTTTGTTGTTGTTGTCACTTAATGAAAACTCAGTACGGATTATATGCAAATTGTTTGGCAGATTTGCCGTATTTGCAAATTCTAAGGCAAGGTCAAAACAGCAGTAATAAAGCTCTGCCTGAGTTCCTTTTTTACGAGGTGTAGATATTATTAAAAATAGCATTAAAAATGTCATGAATACAGAGGAGAAAAATGAAAGCTGAGAAGGAATCCAAGAGCCTGGAAAGCAGCTGGAACGAAGTAAATGTTCGTTAGTGCCTTGCATCACACAGGCTACTTGTATCGATGGAGCAGAAAAAAATTACTGGTAGTAATAGGTCTGTTTGAAATTAATATTAATTAAATTAATATTAAGATCCCATTTTCAGCATGAAAAAAGCATCACTGAATGAGCATGGATGCAGCTGTGTTTTAATAATGCCAGGTCCTTTTTCCCTCCATTTTATTTTACAGTCTCTGAAGAGTTTCCTCTTTCTTGCTGCATACATGTTTTAGGGAAAATACTCTTGAATAGAGAATGACTTTTTCGCAAAACCTAGCGACTATTTTCCTCTTACCATTTTTGTCTTAGTGAGCCCTTATGCTGAGTAAAAAGACCACTGCTTCCTTCTTTTAGGGTTATGTTACTTAATGACTTCTTTTCTGTTTGCTTTGCTAGCGATTATAAAACTGTCACCATCTGTACTTCAAAGCTGGCTTGCTGCTTTTTGCCACGTAACCTTGAGTGATTACAGCAGTGGTTCTCAGCTGCCGCTTCTTACCACGACCAATATCAGTATCTTAAATACAAATAATTTTTCTCAAATAGCAATACCGTGTATTATTTTTTGAGGAAAGGAGGTGCTTGTGAGCCCGCGTCTTTGCTGTCAGGCAAAGTGTGGATAACTGAAGCCAGTGGTACAACTGGGTTTGAGTTCAGCAAACTTTCAGTTGCCAAAGAAGATTGACCCGAGATGGCGTTCAATAACCTCTACTTTCAGCTGTGATTATTTATTGAAGTGCCCTGGGCCATTGAAGTTCATTTGGCGATTGTTCTACCCCCTGTACCCCCCCCCCAAAATCTCATTCACATGATAACGTCCGACTTATTTTTTTCTAAAGGCTTTGCAGCGAGCAACAAAAGCCCCCGTTATAGGGATAAACCACAAAGGACGAAATCTCAAGCAAAGCGGGAAAGGGCACATTGTTCGGGCTGGGTCAGCAGCTGCAGCCCTCACAATACGCCCTGCCCAGCGGGGCAAAGGCCTCCGCCGCCGCCCCAGCAGCAAGCCCTTACCGACCCCGCCAGCGTTCGGGTGCGCGTCTGTAAGAACATCGGTCTCCTCGAGGCCGCGACGGTGGGATGTGGGATTCAGGAGGAATTGGGTCGGAAGGGCAAGCGAAGGGCAGGCCGGCTGGCGGTGGCTGCCTGTGGCCGAGAGGAACGAGGGCGGAGGCGCGACGCAGGCCTCTGGAAGGCAGAAAAGGGGGAAAAGGGGGTCGTGGAGGTGGGTGGGCGAGAGCGCAGGCCCCACGAGCGACGTGGGCGAGACGGCCCTCGCTGCTGTGAGGGACCGGGCACTCGTGTCCCGCAGCCGGGCTGCTGGAGAGGCGCGACAGGGCCGCGGCGGCCCGCGCTTCGCCCCTCAGTCGGAGGGGGAGAGCGCAGCCCCGGGGGGGGAACGGGGATCCCCGCCCGGGAGCCGGCAGCGGGGTC
>NW_010972787.1:4362702-4363174 GCF_000737465.1 Haliaeetus leucocephalus
TGGTGAGGCCGGCCCCGCGGGGCCGGTGTGGCGCCGGGGGAAAGAGACGGCAGCTCCTGAGGGGCACGAAGATCTCGGCGGGGGGACGGCCCCGCGGCGGCCGGAGGCGCAGGGCAGCCTCCACGGCCCGGGGGGACTTGGGCGGCCGCGGCGAGAGGAGGGAGCGAGGCCTGGGTCGGCGGGGGAGGGAGACGAGGGGCCGGGCGAGCCGGGCAGCGGGAGGAAAACTCCCCTCCCCCGCGGCCGGCCTCTTGCGAACGCCAGGTAGGGCCCGCTGAGTGACAGCTCTCCCCGCCCTCCCGGCGTTGTCATGGGCTGCTCCGCACGCCGATCAGCGATGTGCGCGGCGGAGCCCTGTCCCTCATTGGCGGGCTGTGCCCCGCCCCTCTGGGCACGGGTCAAAAAGGAGGCGAGGGGGCGGGGCTTGAGGCTGAAGAGGCGGGGCGGCGGTGGGGGGCGCGGAGGCTTAGCC
>NW_010972787.1:4363294-4476191 GCF_000737465.1 Haliaeetus leucocephalus
GGCAGCTCTCAGGGGGGTCCGTTCCCCCCTCCCTTCCCCGGGAGCCCGGCGGCCGCCGGGAGGGGCGCTGAGGGGGAGCGGCCGCTTTTTAACGGTCTCTCGCCGCTCCGCGGGGATTAATCCCGCCGTTGACCCTGTGGGAGCCCCCTCAGCGCGGCGGCGCCCGTTTCCTCACAGCCGTGGTGCGGGCAGCCGGCGGGGCGCTCCGGGGCTTCTCCTTCTCCTCCGGCCCGGGTTGAGCTGCCCGTCCTGGGGCCCTTTCGCCTCAGCCCGGCGGGGGGGAGGAGGGAAGCTTTTGTTTCTAGCCCTCCTGCCGGCCTCGGCCCCTCGCCAGACCCTGGAGCCGCGGGGAGCGTTCCCCCTTCCCCCTTTCGGTCTCGGGTGGGGGTTGTGGAGCCCCCTCCCCACCCCACTCCCGCGTGGGGGGTCGGGGATGAGCCCCCCGGACTTAGGGTGCTCGGGGCTGGGCGCCGCGTTCCCCCGCAGCCCGGTCGGGGCTCCGACCGGGCTGCGGGGGAACGCGGCGCCCAGCCCCGAGCACCGCAAATCCGGCGGGGGCCTCATCCCCGCTCGTGTTTCCCCCGCGAGTGGCCCCAGCACCGCGGCGTCACACTGGCAAGTCTCTTCTGATGTCCGGCGGTCTTGAAGTACTTAAAAATAATCGTCTTTGGCTTTGAAGGGCGCTGGGAGTCCTTGACAGCTCGGGAACTTTTAACACCCCCCGCCCTTTTTTTTTTCTACTCGTGTTTTTTGCAGATTAATTGTTTTTTCCCCACTTATTTAAGTGAGCGTGTCGCTGAGAAGAAGCTGGGAGTCTGGGTGAGCGCAGGCATGTGAAGACAGGGGTTTACTGCAACTGCTGAATGCCTAATGCTAGCTGGAAAGTGGTTAAGAAATGCTTTATCTATTTTCTTTCTTCTTGTTTCTGATACAGTTCAGTAATCGCTGCAGATAACTAACGGGAGAAGGGCTGGTAGTTTTAAGGGTGAGCAACAATCTGTGAAGTGGGGCCAGTACTTGAGTGACGGGTTATTGGATGCAGTTGTGAGATTCCTTGATAGAAAATACTTCAAAGAACAAATGGTTTAGTTTGTGCGCTGTTTGTGCAGGAATGGGAAAAAGCTGTCTAGCTGTGGTTCTTTGTGCCTCTGTTGTAAACTACAGGGAATGAGGGGAAAGTATTCCTATTAGAAAAAGATGGGGGCAGATTATGAAAGCAGCCAGGAACTTCAAGAGACTTGAAATCTGAGGGTGAGAAGGAGGAGGTCTCTTTGCTTTGCGTATCATGTAAGACTGTTGTTTTTTTTTCTTTTTAAGCTTTACTTAGGGAATCAAAGTATTAAGTTTATAGGAGACAAACTGTTGTTTTGACTTTGCCTGATATAATATTTTCCATGGTAGCTAATAGTGTGTGTGCTTGAAGAAGGGAATGAAGTAATGGAATAAGGTTGCAATCCTTATTCTCCAGCATGCTCTCCCATGCTACAGCGATCTGTTGCTTAGATGCTAAGTTGTGTGGCCTCTAATATATGGGGGTTGACATGATACGGAATAATTATGTAGACTAATACTCAAGTTGGAAACCTGTTAGATTAAAGTTACAAGTTACAATGCTTGCAAACTAAAGATTCAAGATTAAACCCTCTATTTGAGCTGTGGAACTGAGCTTTGTTAGGTGTTATGTTCAGTTACAGCTTACTTTTGCCTTTAAGTTCTCATCAGAAAAAAATACATTAAGCTGGAAGGACAGTTATCTGCCTACTCTAAAATAAACGCCCTAAGTCATTCTTGCCCAGTAAGAATGTGGCTTTCAGTAAGAAGGATGTTTTATCTGCAGCTCTTCAGTTGAGACCAGGACCAGACCATGCTCCCCTTGAGCAATGTGAAAGCTCTGTTTATTTCCAGGTGAATTTTGGGGATGAGTTGTGCAAAGCAGACTTCTCTTGCTGCTTCCTGGAGGATTAGTTTTGTGTTTGTATTGCTAGCAGCAGTGTGAATGTAGTTGTTAGGTGGTGAACACAGAGGTTTTGTTGTACATGAAATAATATGTAATTGAACCAGTCCTTTCTTCTTCTTTTTTCCATGGCTATTTTCTTCAAATAAAGAAAAACAGAAAACATTTTTTAATCAGATAGATACTAAAACAATAGCCTTGATTATGCAGAATAGTTACTGAAATTGTTTGGTCTTTGCTGATCTTCCTATTTGTTTATGGAAGTAATAAAAGATGACCTTATATGTCAGAAATAGAATTACTTGTGCTTTAAAAGGGGGCATTCAGAGCAGGAATAAGTTATTGAGGCTTCATGTTTGATTTATATGGTACAACACATGACATTTCATAGTTAATAGCAGCATAAACCTGCTTTGTTTTTCACTATATATCTTGTCTGTACAACATACCTCAGGATTATGATTTTAGGAGTAGTAATATAAACTTCTTACAGACCAGGTGCTCTTTGGTGTGACTACTTTAGCTCAGGTTTATTTACTTTATCCTTCAGTGAGAAGGTATACACCATGTATTTCTCTGAAACAAGAATAACAGTGTCTGCAGGCAATGCTTCTGTATGGAGGAAAGAGGAAGAAAAGCCATCGTGTGACAGATGATAGGAATATTATTTTGAAGTTTCTTATATACAGTGATTAGCAGGACAGGACTTCTGAAAACCAGACCAAGCAAGAACAGATACTTTGGTGAAGAATTCCAGAAGAGCTGATGGTAGCCGAGTGTTTAAGTCACTATATCAGTGTCACCTGTACAGTGAATTAGCTTTCATGCCTTTGCAAGTCTTCTCTTTTTGATTAAATTTTCTGCATGGACAGTTACATCTTGGTGTAATTTGTAGTAATTGGAGTGGGAAAAAGCCTTGAGAGAACTGCATGGAGGACTCATGGTGTAAAAAGATAAATATATGCAGTTAAATCTTTGTTACTTTGAGCCCTCCCATAGCATCATCTTCCAGAGCTCCCTTGACTGTTTTTAGTGAGGAATGAGGAAGAAATGTTGTTGCAGTTAGTTGCAGTCTGCTCTTGCAAGCTTGTCTTTAGTTGGTGTGTACTTCCTATGGTTTTGTAACTGAGCTTGAATTTAATACAGGTTGTATAATAAAGCATTTTTTGGCCTTTTTAATTCAATGGTGATGTATGGGTTTCTTCCTGTTTCATGTGTGGCTCCAGTTAAAATTCTTTGGGCTTCTTGTGGTTGTTATTGTGACTCCTTTTTATTTTATTTTTTGCTTGCATAGGATATTGAGCTACCGGCTGCGTATCAGGTGAATTGCACTACTAGCCTAAGTTACTAGCCAGGCTATGAGTGTCCAGTGGGCTATGACACTGAGTGTTGTGAATTACATCAACATTGGAAAGATACTAATTTAAAGTACTGATGGGGAGAAGTTGCTCTTATCAGACTCATTTCTTAGTTCTCTAATCTTAAAGTCATTCAGTATATGAAGATCGTTAATAGGATCAGATGACAAATAAATGTCTTTGTGTTTACATATAACTGCACATTGTCTTCAGAAGCTTCCTTGTACAAGGAATACTACAGGTCACAGATCGTAACTACTTATTCCCTTAAAAGAACAGATAAAGAGGTAGAGGGTGAGTATTAACTTCTCCGTATGGAAGACTTGCAGAATACCTGTAATGCAAGAAAATCAGTTGCTCGACTAAGAATTAAATTGAGGCATCTTGAGCCTTAGCTCTGTAGCAGAACTGCTATAACAGATTATCTCCTGAGAACTCAGTCTGCCTTTAGAAGTAATAATGAAAATAACCTGAAGTTACACCAGATTTATTTGTTCAACTTTAACCTGTAAGTGCTTTCCTTCACACTTACTGTTATTTAGATCTAATTGTACAGAAGTCAGCCTCTTGTAAAAGCTGTTGAAATGTTGCACTGGGGTGTTTTTTAACTGGAAAAGCACTGTTGTTTTTCACCCCTTTCTGAAAACTCTGATAACTGAAATATTTTTAGCTGCTAATAGATGTTGTTTCTTTTTCCTCTGCCAAAAGGGGAAACAAAACATTTGGGAAGAAGTTAAGAAATTTGTGTGTAGAAACAGCTGGAGATCAAAATGGAAGTCTTAGTGCTCATTTAGGCTGTAAAACTAGGAGCTTATCTGGTTTAATTTCTTTATTTTTGGCAGGTGAGATAGCTAGAGAATTGTTGTTGAAGGCTTGTTAATATAGTAAGCATTTGTTGGATTTGCTTCTTTTTTTTTTTAAAAATGAATCCAAACTTATTTGTGTTAGGGATTTATAGGTGTTCTGAATTTCAACACATTGCTAATTAGTTTTTCCTTTCGCATACTGAAGTAATCTGCCAGTAAAGTAATGGTGTTTGCTGGGTCCAGAATTGATTGCTGTGTGTGTTTGGGATTATTTTTTTTTTGGTGGATCTCTCCATTTAGCAAAATTTTAGTTACTCTCTTTTTCAAGATTCTTGGAGCTCCTTCCTGCCTTTTGGTTACAAATATAATCTCCTTATTCCTATAGAGATTTGGTAGCCAAATATGGTGATAGGGGACAATGTGTGTTTCTATTAAGCGTAGAACATCTTTATGCCAAATGTATTTAATATTTTATTTTTGAATATTCATTATACTTGTGCTACTCAAAGGCATGTTTCAACACTGAGTTAATCTTTTGTATTTTAAAATATATATTTTAGAAGCAGAAAAATTGAGTTAGGTTGAACTTGACTGATGTCTGTGTTTGTTTTGAACAGACATCAGTCTATAATGAAAACAATAAAGCAAAATATTTCCCCATCACTTGTATACTATCAAACAGATTATACTTAATGTGTAGGTTTTCTTCTAAACATTTGTAACTGCAAACTTCCTTGCAAGAGCATTTTGGTAAGAAGTACTGGAAAGAACTGATGTAGACTGAGTGCCAAGTTAAGAGAATTGGCTAAGCATTAGTGAGCATAATAGCGTAACTGAAATAAGTGTCTTGGACATGGCTGGCAGGCAGATATTTTTGCTTTAGTTTTTGAATTAATCTTGCGTTCTGTAGATGCTTTGGTTTTATAATATTATTCAGAATATGATGCAACCTTTAAAATGCTGGTAAATGACATAAGTAAAGTATGTATAGATATCAGTGGTAATTTGAATCTGTTCAGAACTCATATTTTACAGTCATCATAATTGATATAAATAGAAGTAGTCTATGCTAAGGCAGTTGTAACTTCCATTAATCTGTCAAAACCAGAGTTTTTGATTGACTTAAATGTATTTTTCTCCAGGACAAGAAAAAATGAGGTTTTCAAATGTTGTGCACAATATTACAGCCTGGCATGTTTTCTCTAGTTCCATAAATCAAAACTCTATTTCACTGTTTCTCTGGCATGAGCTTTTATTGCACATCCCTGTTGTTGAAATTTGCCCAACATAGAAACTATAGAATAATTTCATATGGTAAAACTGTATCAAGCACTGCTTGTTTACACAGCAATATGCACAGATAAATTCACATTGATGAAAAATATTTATCATTATTAATTTTGAACGAGGCAGATTTTTTGGAGGCTTATGGGATGGTTATGTTTCTTCCTATGCTGGTGTAAAAGCATAGTTAAGGTTTGTTTGGCTCTTATAACTATTCATTAATGTGTTTTGGGGGTTGTTTTTTGGTACCTGAATATGCATTTGCTTTAGAGTTCTGTATGTATTATGGTGATTCTCAAGTCCTCTGTCAACCTTTTGTTTGCTGATAGAACT
This sequence comes from Haliaeetus leucocephalus, assembly GCF_000737465.1. Lineage (NCBI taxonomy): Eukaryota > Metazoa > Chordata > Aves > Accipitriformes > Accipitridae > Haliaeetus > Haliaeetus leucocephalus. The sequence continues at coordinate 4,369,030 of NW_010972787.1, forward strand.
TTAAAACTGGGAAGGAAAGTTTAAATCATAAATAGTGAAAATGCTGTTTAATGCATGATCTAAATTAACTTGATAAAATATTCAAGTGCTGCTAGCAATTACAATTTTTCAGACATTGGAAATTTTACATAAGCTTGTTATTTGATACTTTACCTAATGAAGAAGTATGCTGAAATACTTTGCTGTCATTCAGCCTTTTCTAACTCTTTTTCTGTTGAGATGTTCTTGAAATTGGCTCCTTCAGTCTTTCTAAGGTAATGTTGTTGTGTGTTCAGGTGCCTGGCTTGTCTATGGGCACATATAACTATTTCATGTATATTTAAGCCGTTTGCTGAACAGTTAAATACTAAAATGGGGTGGTGTTTGGGCTGGGGCTGTGCTAGTAAGGTGTAGAGGCTACTGCATCTTGTTGAGTTGAAGTGCTCTATTTGGATGGCCGTGCGCAATGGCTGCTGCCTGTATTTTCCTGTTGGGTTACCTGAGTGGAAGCCCCAATTTTTTTAGGGGCATGTCTCTTAATACTGAACACTTACTGTTTTACCAGTAATATGTTAGAGATTCCTCATTCAGGAAACACTTGTATCTCCTTGTTAGGAATTGAGATGATATTATATTTTTCTTGGAATGCTGTTATTTGCTACTTCTGCTCATATTTGTCTATGTTCTTTTTTATTGTCTTGTCTTCTAGGTTACTAGGTAATTAGTTGGACCTTAGCATACAGTAATATTCTGGATTAAATTAGTGTGCTTTCTTCATGATTTACAAAGCCTGTTTAGTGTTTTTAATGTATTGGTAGATTATGAAGGCAGAGGTCCTTGATGGAATAAAATATACCAACAGTTTTGGGCTCCTCAATATAAGGATGCAAACTAGAGTGTGTCCAACGGAGCACAACAAGGATGGTGAAAGGACTAAAGGGCATGACTTACGAGGAGCAGCTGAAGATACTAGGTTTGTTCAGCTTGGAGAAGAGGGTACTGAGGGGTGACCTCATCGCTGTCTACAACTTCCTCATGAGGGGGAGCGGAAAGGGAGGTGCTGATGTTGTCTCTCTGGTGTCCAGTGATGGGACACAAGGGAGTGACTGAAAGCTGCATCAGGGGAAGTTCAGGCTGGGTATTAGGAAACAGCTCTTCACTGAGAGGGTGGTCAAGCGCTGGAACAATCTCTGCAGGGAAGTGGTTGTGACCCCAAGCTGGCTGGGGTTCAAGAAGCGTTTGGACAACGCTCTTGGGTATGTGGTTTAACTTTTAGGCTGCCTTGTGTGGAGTCAGGAGTTGGACTTGATGATCCTCATGGGTCCCTTCCAGCTCAGGATAATCTATGATTCTATGAGAGTATGGAAGGTATAATGTAATAGTATTTTAGAGGCCTTAGGGGACTTGAGTTTCACCGGCTGTTTGGAAGATAGCGTGTGGAAAAAATATTTCCTTTTATTGTTGATATATTCATAGAAACTAAAAGTGAACAAAGCACCTCATCAGTGCTCTGTTTTCAGAAGACTGAAAAGCATGTATAATCTCATAAAAATGTTTTATTCAAGTCTGGTTGCCGGAGCAAAGAGAATATAATGTTAAGGCTGTGTCTAAAGGACAGTTAGTATAAGTTGGGAATTACTGGAGTTCTGCCATATTTATAGGTGGAGAACATGTCATAAAATGTGACCATCAGGACTTTCTGCCATGGACTGGTTAATCAGTTATCTGCTTTTCACTTGCTGCAGAGCGAGATACCATTGACAGCTGTTAGTAGGGGCTGGGGTTCAAATTTAATCTGGAGGTGAAATTTGTTCCAGTTCTGATGACTGTAATGGCCAGCTGAGTTTGAGTATTCCTTTATTTGAAGGTTTATAGTTAATGTTTGTAGTCATAGCTGATATATGCAACTGTTGCCCTCTCCTCCCTTTCCAGTAGCTTTTTCTTGTGGCCTAGCACTGCTTTTCTTGTTGCAAGGCCTGCCTTTGAAAGTTAGAAAGGGCTAACTTGTCTCTTCTGTTTTGTGTTTCTGATGTCCTGTAAGATAAGGACAGTGGTGTTTGGGTCACTGTTGTGTACCTGAGCGGAGAGGCTGGTTAGAGCAAGCGAGCAGTATATAACCCTTAGATCCATAACTTGCTTCATAAAAAAGGTATAAACAGATCCTCTTCTGCACTCCTGTGACTTGGAAAATGAAATGGCATTAGGACACGTGCTTTCCTCATAGCCAGAGACCTTAGTTCTTCAGCTGATGGATCCCAGGTTTCTTGTGCATCTTCATAGTGGCAACCACTTTGCTTGTAAAAAGTAATAGTTGGAGAGCTTACATAGTGGGTGACAGGCATAATATATCAAAACATGTTAACAGTATTCCAGCAAATGTTGGAATTGATTTCTTGATGTTTGTTTTGAAATCCCACAGTGGAAAAGGTCAGTATTCGGTGATGCTGAGGAAAACCATTCATCTGCTGTGGTCTTGGTTTTGTCCTAACAGAGCAACAGGCAGCTGTGGGGACTAGTGTGCTACAAGACAAGGCCTGGGAAGCTTGTTTTAGTTTGAAACTTCAAACAGCCTTTGGAAACAACTTTTTGAGAAGTTCTTCTGCCTCATTACATGCGAATGAAGAAATGAAGTTTGAACTTCTGAATTACAAGGGAGGCTTTAGTGAAAATGTGGCTTTTTAGTTCTACAGCGGTTAGAGTTTGCTGCTGAGTTTTCTATATGATGTTGAAATTCTCTGGAACTCATATCAGCACAGGTTTATTGTAGAGTTATTTCCTGGGAAAGTGCTGTTCTTTTTAAAGCTTAGCTGCTGGTTTGAATGCTTAAACAGCTGCAAACGTGGAGGAGATAACACATCACTTCAGATGAAACCTACGTTTGATTTTATGCTGAATTTGAAGACACTCATACACATATTACTATTTTTTGCGCACAGTTTGAATATTGAAGTTCCTTCTGACCTCTGCATGCCAACTCAAGAGCTTGAGTGGGGCTGCAGTTAACTCTGTCATATTTAAAGAGGATGTCTTGGTACAGTTATACAAGTGGTTTTGTTACACTTCGGGTTATCTGTGTATTGGGGAAAGGGTACCTGTCAGGCTATGCTAGACAAGCAGATGTGCAAACCATGTGCTTTCTATCCACCCTTTTTGCAGAAAGAACCAGGAATTAGCATTTCAGCAGCTTCATTTTACTAGATGGAGGGGAGCCTGTCTCTTTCAGCTCAGTTAGCTTGCTTCTCTTGAAGCTCTCCATTCTTCAGATCCCACTGGTCTTGTACATCTTCACTGTAGGAATGACTTTATAGCAAGTAAAGAGTTGTAGAGCTTGTGCATGGCAAGCATGAAATACCTGAATGTTGAAGTGATGAGGTACAAATGCCTTCAAGAGGAGTGTCTGAGAATGCACTGAGGTATAGTCTTCCAGCCCTCAAATGAAATGTACCTATTATAACATTTGCCTCTGTCATCAAATGCTGCTTGTACTCTTGTAGATTATCTTGAAATTTCAAGCATCCTTTGATTCAGGGTAATTCTACACAAGTGTGTAGATAAGATAGGAGCAACACCTAGTTACAGCTCAAGCTAATAATGCTGTAAAGAGACCTTCATGTCTAGTTGCTGAATTTCTCTGCTGGATTTGCACTGCTAATGACAGGAAAAGCTTCCATGTTGGACTAATAAGTGGTTGGGTTTTTAACCTTAAGGATTTTTATTAGCCTGAAATAGCTGCATCTGAAATACTACTGTGAGCTCATTGGGATTCTGACCTTATTTTTCTAAAATATTTGCTATCCTACTGGAGAAGGTACATGCTTTGCAATAATGTTGTTCTGGTGCCATACTAACAATTGTGAGTGCCTCTAAGCTTGCATGGATCTGCAGCTTGCTGTTGTGTAGGAGATTATGTTCACTCAGCTGGCTGAAGTGTTGTCTGGCTAGTTGGCTTGATACTGGAGCAGGTTTAGAAGCCTTCAGGAATTTCTGTATCTTGGAGAGTGATGGCAAGGTTCTGTTCAATAGGATTTATAACTATTTTCAAAAACTGCTGGGAAGCAGCAAGTAAAACTCCGCAATTGGGGAAAATTCTAGAACTTCTGTTGTGTTATTAGATGCCTCAAGTCAGCTAAATATTTTACATTACTTAGTAAATTGGTCCAATTACTATTTCTGTGAGTAATTAATGAAGGATGAAGTCAAATATGGTAGCAGATAGAACCCTTGTCTTAAAATTGTGGCGTTCTGAAATGTACAGAAATAAGTCTTATGCAGTATATAGTCCAATTTGCATGCTTCTGTTACTCGTTTTGTCCCTTAATCTGAAACTATCAAGGCAGCAGTGAAATAACCACCTTTATTGGGCAGGTAGTATTTTTGCTGCCTGTGACAACAGCAGCTGAAACCCTCAATCCATCTCCTTCTCTCCCTCTCCTATGTCTTAAGATGAAGCTGTTAATGTTCTTTGTGTGCTACTTCCTCATTTGAATTTTCTGTTCCGCTTCCTCCTGCTGCAAACTCTCTCCTATGCTTTCTTCTGAAGTCTTCTTTTACTTCCCTTTCAAACTCTTTCTTTTATATCCTAGTATTCCCTGTAAGAAAGAAATGCATTGTGATGAACTTCTGCTTCGTGTCATTTCTGGTAAAACCCACAGATGCCTTTTTTTAGAGAGTGAAGTGCTTGGAGATGTAAAAAAAAAACCAAACCCCAACAAGCCACAACAAAACCTCTCCCTACTGCCACATTCATCCCCAAACAAACTTAAAATGGAGGGACATAGATGCAAGACATGAAATGTAAACCCTTACCAAATGCAAACCCTTCTTCCCTCAACTGAGTAAACTGCCTGCTATCAGATTTCTTTAAGCCACAGAATGTTATTTTTGGCAGGAACATCAGAAAGAGTATTCTTTCTTTTAAACAGTTGTTGTTTGGAAAACAAGCATATGTCTGGCATCATCATGGATTTCTAAAAGAGGAAAAAGTGATTTTATTTTCAAAACATGTAGTAAAACTGTATTTTCAGCGGAATCAAATGTTAAATGCTTTTGGAAGCTTAAATTTAATGGTGTGTCCTTACAGTTGGTTGTCAAGGTTGAAACAACAAGCATAGTTAGCCTTTAAGCTGCTAAATGCTAATCATAGCTTGTCGAGAGTTACTGGGCTCCAGAGAAGCACACAGGCAGCCTGTAGTAATTTTTTGAAGTTTTTCAAAGCTAGACTTAAATGTTGAGGTTCAGGTATAAATAAATAAGGCTTCGTTTTATGTTTATGGTAAACTGTGATGTTAACTGTAAGACCCATAGCTATAAATCTGTAGTTTGAGTATCACCACTCTTGTTCATCTGGGTAGAATTATGGCTGTTAATGTCTTTGAATATGAAGCATTCGAAAGTACATTGAAGTAAGTTTTGTGAACCTAAGGGATGACAGTCTTGACAGGGAAGAGCTTTGATTTGTTGGCCAAAGATAACTTTCTTTATGCCTCATTGCAGAACAATAAATACAGCATAGAACAGTCCTAGTTAACCAAGGAAGTTTGTCTAGGTTCATGCAGTTACGGGGATATGCTTAGAATGGAGAAAATTCATGTGCTTTAGCACTGAGTGGGAAACATTAGGGAGATTTAACTGTGAGGATAGGAAATATGGGTGTTGAATCTAGAGGAATAAAACCAGTGAATTTAATTGAAGGTTATTGAAAGTTACTATATTCTCATTAGTTCTAAAATATCAGGTTGAACAACTTAAAATATATGGAGGAAACCTTGAAACAAAAGCTTGTTTGAAATACAAAGCTTGAAGGACAAGTGTTCTTTTGTCAGAAGTGTGTTTTTGAGTCTTCTAAATCTACTTTGAACAAAATACTAAAATAAATGTAACTGTAGGAAAGATAAGACTGTAGATATAATTAAATTCCACTGTGGATTAGTTAATTTGCATGATATTAGTAGTGCTTTATAAAATCTGCCTTCTATGCTTTTTTGCTCATTTCTGCAGGTGTATAATGAAGTGTTGATCCTCTTTTCTGGTTCAAAGCATGCAGGACTGGCTGATTTAAATCAAGTTCTTATTGGATGTTAGAGGAAGAATAAACTTGGCCAAAATGGGAAGCTTGAATATTATGTTCTTCTGTAGGCTTGAAACAACTTTTGGTGAGTCTGAATAGAGAAGAACGTGACCTGTGTGAACAGCTGGCCCGTAAGGATGCAGTAGCTGCAGGTGCCCTGTCCTTCCCTTCCCCTCAAACAAAGAATGTTAGTTGTGAACTCTTTTATGTAAGAAAGGGATTTACAACAGTTCTATCCAGGAACAGATACTGATACTCCAAAGGCTTAGGAGAAAGTGAAGTTCTCTTCCTTATTAATGAGTAGTCTCTGCCAGGTAGATTCTTGGTAGCCAAGATGAGGCTTTATAAATCACTCAGCTGATCCAGTAACAGTTTTCACCTACTCTGTTTTTAATAGCTTTTCTTCCTAATGCACAGATACATTGCTTTAGAGCTGGTTGTGCTTGGGGATAAAAATTATTGTTGATAGCATAACATCACTTCCAGCCGTTAAATCGGTGTTCTTTTATGCAGAGAGAGATGGCAAAATGAAAGTTGCAAAGGGGCATGAAATCTCAAAACATCTCTTGTGTGTTCTCATGTGCTTTTGTTTGAATTCCGGCTAATGCCTTTTATTTGTTTCATATTTCTTCAGAAGTGCATCTGGTACAAGATTTAGTGTTAAACTTTTTTCTCCTAATTCTGTTTACTATTTAACAAAAACTACAATGTGGTAGAGAAATATTTCAGCTGTATTGTAACTGTACAAGAACTTGGGAAGTTTAGTCTTAGTTTAGTTAGTTGTATCTTAGTTTACTGGGCTTGGTTTAAAAAAAGTGCCATAACCCCTCTAGAGGGAAAAGAGGGTTGTGCTTGTCTTAGTGGGAATAGGTATTGTGTGGGTTCCCATTACTGGTGCAGTATCACTTTGTGTACTAGTCTGATTGGGTTTAAATTTCCAGAGAACAGGTTGTAACTCTTGTTTGGGCAAGTTCATCTTTCAAAGAGCAAGAAGCTGGTAGGAGAAAAGACAGTTCTACTGGTACCTGAAATCCCATTGACCTGTTGTCCAAAATTTTATGCAATATTGTGGTACTTTTTGTTATTACTCAAATGATGTTTTCCATTACTAATTGTTAATTACCTGAATAAAAGCAGAAAAAATGACTGACATGAAGTGATCAGATGCTGCGAGTCTGATGGAGAAGGGGTTTTGAGATTTAAAATTCTGATTAATTGTACAATCCTAAGTAATGTGCATACAGCCAGTGATCTATTTACCTGAAAAATGCAGCAAAACATTACCAGTGGAGGATTGGTGCTGGTTCATGGTTGGACTTTTTATTCTACTTTTGTTTTACTTTATGTTTAGGAGAGGACATGACTATTTTTGTAGCAGTAAGAATACATCTAGAAAGCTATCTTGATTCAAGTTGTAAGATCTTAAACCTCAGTCTTTCAGTGGGCCACGTGAGGGCAAAGATCATTGTGTGGATGCCAGTTGTTGTTACTGTGACTTTTTATTGGGAAAATGTCCTTTCCCCATGACTGCCTACTTGGTCCTGATGGTTGATTATTTGTTTTATTTTTTAAGCACTTGAAGATGGGCTTGTCCTAATAACAGCTTAAGTTGTCCACTTGAAAGTTGCAAGATTCCCTTTTAAAGTAGTAGTTTTGGTGCAGAACATTTAGTTACTTACATGTTAACCGGATAATAGGCTACTCCTAAATAAAAGCCTTTTTCAAGGGCAGGGCATCTCTGCACTATTGTCATGCTTGAAAATGAGGTAGTGGAAGGTTTTGTTCCCTTTGGTTTTCTTCTGTGTATGCCAGCAGCATGGCTAAATCTCACTTTCTGGAAGTCTTGGCTTTAAAAAAAGAAAAAAAAAGAAAGACAGGCATCAAGGATACAGCTGACTAGTGAAACTTAGGTGTTTTTAAATGCCTAAAATTTACAATTTTACATTTCCATTGGTGTCAATGTCCCAAAGATGCAAGGGTAACAAAATTAAAACTTAGTGAGTATCTGCAATTCTGAGATCTGAGCTTGGATCTTCCGTGTGTGTCAAAAGACGAGAGAAAACCATTAATGAAACCTGGTTTGAAACGCTTTGATTTTTCTAAAGTAGACCTGCATAGCAGGAGTAAAATTGGTGAGATAGGAAGCGTGTTGCCAGTAGTTTATGGAAATGCCAGTTCATGCTGCTAGTTAGTGGAAAATACCATTATTTCTGTAGGCAGTAAGTTGTGAAAACATAGGATCTTAAAAGTGGTGGGGGCAATAACCTCTTTAAAAAAAAAAAAGTGTGATTCCCATGGTAATCTGCAACAAGAGTTGCTAAAGTAAGAAAACCAGTATGCGTCTGTACTGTGTTGAAAGAAGAATTATATTATGTGGGATCAGGTGATACTTTCAAGTGGTTCCCCATAAAGGAAGCTTTGAAAAAAACAAAACCAAACAAAAAACCCCAACTCCCCAAAACCAGCAACAACAAAAACCAAACCCCAAAACAAACAAGGTTCCATGCCTTCTTAGATGATCTGTTTTAGTTCATTGTACTTGATGCAGAATTTGCCAGGAATTTTGTAACCTGTAATAACATGAGTGGTCAGCTCAGATGATTGTGGTGCTTATACCACCTTACCACATGTTGGTCATAGAGGTCACCTGTGAAGAGCTACATGAGCATTTCAAACTGAGGTTACTTGTGGTAGGAGAGTAAAGATAAGGCATCAAGTTCTCAATCTGGTATTGATTTACTTGCTAGCTTCCACACATCTGCAGTGCATGTGCTTGTGTTCTCTGAGCAAAAGCTTAACACACTGAACATCAGTAGTTCTCAAGCTTTTAACTGAACCTCCCTTTTTGGTAATAGTTTGTTCCTCTCCTGGTCTTCTGCCAGCACCAAGCAGCTGTTAAATGAAGAGGGAAAGAGGAAGCAATTTGTCACAGCTGTGCAGCTTCAGCCCTGTCCTCTGGGAAGTGGAGCTGGAGCCCCAAAGCATTGTGTGGTTTCTGCTTTCCTGTATGGAGGTGGGAAGAGGTGGATTTGAAGCTGTGCCAGATTTCCTGCTGTCCCTTCTCTCTCTCTTCCCATCCCAGAGCAGAGTGGTCAGTAATAACCAAAACATCTGGTTGCTTCCATTCCTGAGTGTAAGCCACACATTGCTTTGGAGCTGTCAGCTGCTGCCTGGGCAGGCATGGTATTGTCTTGGGACATGGCATGGTTCCTTTCCTGTGATATGTTCTGTGCCTCCACTCCTGTCTGCAGAGTGTTAAAGAGAATAGCTTTTGCTCTTCAAATGAGAAGAAGCTAGGTTGGATTTATTGGTGGCCCATGCCTTTCAGCACCAGTTGCAACTGTTTCAAAACATTTAATGTTTGGTTTTTTTTTCCCAAAGTCAAAATATTTTGTGTCTTACATGATGTAAATCTGTATTTAATTCTTGAAAATAATCTACATTATTTGTAGTTTTCAAAATATTCAGTAGAGGAAGGCAAAGGGAGCAGGACTTGAAAATGTAGTTGAAATGGGTATTTTATGGTTGTTGGAAGACTGAGGGAGGGACACAGCCAAGAAACTGTGAGAGAATAGGATGGCACACCTGCAATCACATTATGAACTGTTAAGAGAGATCTGGGATGTATATATATACATGCAGTATTGTATGTATTAAGAAATTTAGGTTTTTAGACTTGATTATCAGATCAAGATTTTTTCATTGCTTCAAAATCTCTTTGTGGAAGTTACTTTTATATAATTCGCCTTTTGTTGCAGCTGACTGCCCCCCCCCCCTCCCCCCCCGCAATAGAAAATACTAAATATGGCTGTGAAAAAGATACTGAAGTAATCTGAAGAATAGTATTTATTGAATTTATGAGAATATTTAGTGGGAACAGGCAAATCTGATCTCTTGAGTTAGTATCAACTGCTTGGTGTTGAGTCTGGTAAAGCAGTAGATAACCTGGATGGGTTATGCGATTAGGATAATGAAGTTCATACTTTTCCTTAACCATATTAAACAGTGTGAAGTAGAAGTAGTTTTAAAATTCCCTTTTATGAAAACAGGGCTTAATTAAAACCATAAAAATCTCATGGTAACAGCAGGCATGATGGCTTTAAGCCACTTTAACCTTTTCGAAAGAGAAAGTGGACTTTATTTCACATACTTCTGGATTTCTGTGATTTGTTTGATCTTCCTAAACTAAGCTCCTCTATATTGAACAAAATTTGAGGTCACAGATCCATGCAAAACTGCCTTAGTTTAACTGCCTTATAAGTAAAAATGTTAATAACAAAAAAGACCCCAAAGAAACAAACCTGTTTCTCCTCTGGCTCTTTAAAAACAGGAGGAGGGGGGGAAAAAACCCAAACCATGAGAAACCGTGATAAACTGGAACCATGTAGTTAATAGTTAATACTAGAGTATGCTAATCTCTTTCAAGGATAGCTCTGCAGCTAGGGTGTAAAATGGAATAATTAAATACATGAGTTTCCCCTGTTAAAAATGCTTTCATTTCTCTCCCTCCCTTCTCACCCTCATTTCTTTACATAGTAATGTCCTTAATTGAACCCCATAGGTCAACTGTAAGGAGTCACCATTTAATTCCATTGAGTTTTAATTTTATAAATGGTGGCTCTTTAATGATTAATCTGTATGATCCCTATGTCTGTCTAAAACCAATTTAAATGGTTTTTGAGACTTTCAAATTGGGGAAAAAACCCCACACTTTTCACAAGTATCTTCCAGTGTGTGTCCTACTGAATGTAGGTGTATATAGAGAGATAAGTATCTATAGATACAAAAGGCTTTATTATTAGTGAGAACTAAACTGCAATGGTGTATATATCTACTTGCATACCTAAGTATGTACATATTGGGGAGGACTGTTTATAAGAATAGAATATTTCAGTTGGAAGGGACCTACAACGGTCTTCTAGTCCAACTGCCTGACCACTTCAGGGCTGACCAAAAGTTAAAGCATGTTATTAAGGGCATTGTCCAAATGCCTCTTAAACACTGACAGGTTTGGGGCATCAACCACCTCTCTAGGAGGCCTGTTCCAGTGTTTGACCACTCTCTCCATAAAGAAGTGCTTCCTAATGTCCAGTCTAAACCTCTCCTGGTGCGGCTTTGAACAGTCCTGTCCCTGGGTACCAGGGAGAAGAGACCAGCACCTCCCTCTCCACTTGCCCTCCTCAGGAAGCTGTGGAGAGCAACGAGGTCACCCCTCAGCCTCCTCTTCTCCAAACTAGACAAACCCAAAGTCCTTAGCCGCTCCTCGTAGGACATTCCTTCCAGCCCTTTCACCAGCTTTGTTGCCCTCCTCTGGACACGTGTGAGTACCCCAACATCCTTCTTAAGTTGTGGGGCCTGGAACTGCACACAGTATTCGAGGTGAGGGCGCACCAATGCTGAATACAGCGGGATAATCCCCTCTTTTGACCGGCTGGTTTTGCTGTATTTAATGCACCCCAGGATGCACATCTTGGCTGCCAGGGCACACACTGCTGACTCACATTGAGCCTGCTGTCGACCGGCACTGCCAGATCCCTTTCTGCAGGGCTGCTCTCCAGCTACTCCTCTCCCAGTTTATACTTGTGCTTGACACTACTCCATCCTAGGTGCAGAATCTGGCATTTCGACTTGTTACATTTCATCCCATTAATCATTGCCCAATGCTCCGATCTGTCTAGATCCCTCTGCAAGGCCTCCTGTCCCTCAAGAGAGTCAACAGCACCTCCCAGTTTGGTATCATCAGCAAACTTGCTAATGGTGCATTCAACTCCTGCATCCAGATTGTTGGCCCTAGAATTGAACCCTGTTTCTTGAACCACAGATACACTTGAATAAATCACTGTTGGTTCAGATCACTTAGGTTAATAGGATCGTTTCTGACCTAATTTTAGTCAGGATTGTAAAGCTGTGTTTTGAAGGCACCTTCTTCCACATATAGTATAGCTATCCTAGTGATAAGATAGGGAGATCTCTGAATGTGGATGAACTGTATGTACCTGAGCGTTTTACAGTGTGTGACTTCAGAACAGTTCCTTCTGTTAAGCATGTAAACACTTAGGTGAAGACCAAGGCTGTGGCCAACTGGTATGTTTTGGTAGCATGCTAACCAGAGGGCCGTGTTAGGTTTGGAGTAGGTGGCCACTGCACCAACGGTTACTGGAATTGAGGCGAGGGTACCATGATGTTAAAGCTGTAATATTTTGGGGGAGGATGAAGGAAACTTAGAGTGGTGACAGTGAACAAGAGGTGTTGTATAAGGACACTCATGTCTTGTCTTTGAGAAATCTGTGTGCAGTGACTTTAACAGTGTCTTGCTCTTCTAGATGCTTTGGCTTTGTTGTAAATCCCATTTTATAAATGTGCTCTTGAAATAGAGAAGTTTTTATATCTCTTTTGTGAATTTTTATTGTCTAAAATGTCTAATCAAGTTCCACCAAGGAATGTATAGCAGCAGCCTTTAACAATATGGCTGTAATATTAGTCTCTTATAATCAAACGATCTAGTTTAGAGATCATCTTTGTATGGTTCTTGCAGAAAGGGCAGCTATGTCTTAACCACAAAAACTTATTTTATAAAAATTTAGTGTATGACTAAATGTTCATCTATAAGTCAGAATATTCTCCTGATGCTAGGATCTGTAATATTTTCATGGAAACATCTCATTACTTAATTTTTGCAAGAGATTCTTATTGCTTTTTTTAGTGTGTTTTGTTTTAGTAGGTTTGTGTTTAGTAATATTTAATTTACTGTAAAGTAATCTCAGAGGGACTCAAACCTGGTGTCTTATGCTTCACTATAGGCCATTTTCTTACATTTTTCCATCCCCACAGTCTTTAAGTGGTGTTACCTTCTCTGCAGATATATCCAGTTAAAAAAAAAGGGCATTGGTTATAAAATAACACAAGCTATTTTTGGATCCTGAAAAAATTTAAGCTGTAACATGGAATAATGTTTAGCTCAAAACAGTTAAAAGTGTGTCTAGAATCTACTCATGCATATTTTAGTAAGTTTTTTAACAGATCACTGAACCTGATTTTTTTAATGCTGATCTTTAATTATTCTATTACTGAAAAACTAAGTTGAAATTTCTTTTTGTTTGCAGATAAAGCCACCTGAGTGTGCTAGCAAGTTACAGAACAGCTGTCTTCTCAAACGTGTAACCAGAAAGGGTATTCTCTACTCCCTTATTTTAAATGGTAAGTTGTTCAAGGGATGTCTTGCTGAACATACCTTGTTGCTTACTTTGCATTTGTGTGAGTCTATTACAAATAGCTTTGAAAACTGTGGTAAGTCCTTAAACTGAAGACCAGTCACAAAGTTTGGAAACTGTTCAGAAGGTTTTGAGTTGTCATTGGGAAGGAGGTTTATATTTTTGTGATGTTGATGATGTGCTGTATTAGGCCCTGAAACAAATGTCAAAAGTACTGCTAGCCCAGGAGACTAGTATCATTTAAATGCTAATCTTATTGTGTAGGAAACAGAAATAAATTTAGTTTATTCATGGATGTTCATGAGATATCGGATTTGTAAATTTGCATCTGTTAATTACTTTTACCCTGCATAATATGTACTTTGCTTATGTGTCATCTTGGAGATTTAAACTAAATCTGCTGAGGTTAAATGTTTGATTGTTTGCCTCAAAGTGCAATGGATAATAAGATTTCTATTTATTGATATTAAACTAACTTTGTGGGGAAAAATCCCCCTGTCCCCCAGTCTGTCTCAGCTGCAACACACACGCACCAGAGACTTTAAGATGAGAACTATTGTGTTGGTGGATAAGTATGGAAACAGCTGTGTTGCACTTCCTTCACTGTGTAATGGAAGATGTGGGCTAAACTGGGTGGTGCTAATGAAGGACTACTGCCAAAGTGCAGACAATTTTGCTAGAATGTAAGTAAATCTGCTTATTACAACTTTTTGGGGGGGGGGGGGCACTGTAGCTTGTCTGCTTCTGCAGTGGGAAAGAGAAACCTTTTGAGCAGAGGAAGAAGCTGGAGAGCACGTTTGTTGCTCTTTCTTCTGAGAGTATGAGGAGGTTAGAAGTAGTATTAGCTACTTGTAGGAGAGGTGGCTTTCTTCCTGTATTGCATACCACAGTGCTGCCTTTGGCAGAAACAGCAGCCAGCCTTGCTTCAAGGTCTCTGAAATAAGCAAAGTATGCAGCAGTGCTTTAGGATACTGTTGACTTTGCCCATGTCCTAAAGCTGACCCTGGCTATGATCCTTTGGCACACTTTGTCCCCTCAGCTGAAATTCACATATGCTTATTTTAATTTGGAGTTCTGATTATATGCTTGATGATACTCAAGATGCTTGTCAGTATGTATGTTGTAGAAGAGATTGCACCCTAAATTAGGAGAAACTCAAAGAAAGGAGTTCTTGAAAACTCTGCTATGTATGCATGCATTCACAATGTTAAGCAGGAAACTTTATTGTAAAGGATGAAGGGATGAGCAAGCAATATGATACACACAAAAATGTGAAAGGTATGGTAGCAGCCTTGGAGGGAGAAGGATAAACAAAACCCCATTCTTTCCCCCTTCTGCACCTCCTGCTGTTCCTATTAAATGTTAAGGTAACTTGATGGTTGTATACTGAAATTGTTTGTAAAAAATATCACTTGCTGTAAATTTCAAAGGCAGAGGAAGTGTGTCAGGGAAAGTAAATAGTCTGCAAAAAATTTGGTAAACCAAATGGTCATATCAAAGACTGAAAATACGCTTCACTACTAGATTATTGGATTAGCATATTGCTTATTGAATGAAAGTGACATTTATTCCTCTTATATATGTATTTACAGTGTCCTGAGGTGTCCTGTGGTAACAGGGGTGTGCACACACATGAATGTCTGTGCAAAGGTGTCTCCAGTAGGTAGTCCATATCTATGGTCACTCCAGTAGCTGACTTTAAGAGCCCTGATCTCCAGTATCTGGCACCCAGACTTACGTTCTCTCTAGTAGCTGGTTTTACAGACCACTTCTGCTGCTCTTGGGATTAAAGAAGTTACTGCTGTCATATTTTAACTTCTGGTGTTCCTTTTTCTCTATTATAAGCTTAACAATTGTTACACCACTGTTATATTTCAGTTGCATTTCATGCTGCATGGAAACAACATTGCTTGCTTTTATTCATAGGAGGTTGTAGAGATTAGTTGTTACAGGAATAAGAACCTAGGTTTAGAAATATGTTACCTAGGTTGTATTTATTCACAAAACTTCAAAAATTGTTTTGAGATATCTGCTGTTCATACTCAGGGTAGTATTATCAAATATTTTCAATTTCTTTGTGCAGGTTAAGCACAACTTTCCTGTAGAGTTTAATTGATATGTGTTTAATAGTCTGGAGTTTATTGTAGTTGCCGGAGACTCCAGGTAGGGCCATTCTCTCTGGCTGCGGTATAGAGCACATGTTTAACATCTTGTCCTGCCTGGACTGGCCCAAGGGCTACTGCATGAACAATCTCCCATTTAATTTGTTCAAAGGCTTGTTGTTGCTCAGGGCCCCATTTAAAATCGTTGTTCTTCCAGGTCACTTGATAGAGAGGGCTTACAATCGGACTGTAATTTGGAGTGTGCATTCTCCAAAAACTCAAAACACCTAAGAAAACATGTTTCTTTTTTATTAGTTGCTGAAGGCATAGCTGCTATTTTGTTGATCATGTCCATTGGGATCTGACGACATCCATCTTGCCATTTTGTTCCTAAAAACTGGATCTCCTATGCAGGTCCCTTGACCTTTCTTTTATGTCAAAACTGGCTTTCAGAAGGATTTGGATTATTTTCTTCCCTTTCTCAAAAACTTCTTCTGCTCTGTCGCCCCATACGATGATGTCCTCAATGTATTGTAGGTGTTCTGGAGCTTCACCCTTTGCCAGTGCAGTCTGGATTAGTCCATGGTAAATGGTGGGGCTGTGTTTCCACCCCTGGGGCAGTCGATTCCAGGTGTACCAGACACCCCTCCAAGTAAAAGCAAACTGTGGCTGGCACTTTGCTGCCAGAGGGATTGAGAAAAATGCATTAGCGATGTCAATTGTGGTGTACTACTTGGCTGCCTTTGAGTCTAATTCGCATTGAATTTCTAGCCTGTCTGGCATGGCAGCACTCAGTGGTGGTGTGACTTCATTCAGGCCATGATAGTGAACTATTGGACTCCACTCTCCATTAGACTTTTGGACCGGCTGTATGGGATTATTAAAGGGTGAGTTTTGCTGGTCGCTCCTTGGCGCTCTAGTTGATGACTCAACTTATGGATGGGAATCAGGGAGTCTTGGTTGGTATGATATTGCTGCCGGTGCACCATTGTTGTGGTAGCAATTGGCACTTGTTCTCCAACCCTCAGCAACCCCACATTCAAAAGGTCCTGAGAGAGACTAGGCAGGGTAGACAGCTGTTTAATTCCCTCCGTCTCCAAGGCAGCTATACCAAGAGCCCACTGATACCCCTTTGGATCCTTAAAATACCCTCTCCTGAGATAGTCCATGCCGAGGAGGCATGGAGCCTCTGGGCCAGTCACAATGGGGTGTTTGTGCCACTCGTCCCTTGTTAGGCTTACTTCAGCCTCCAATACAGTTAACTGTTGGGATCCTTCTGTCACACCAGAAATACAGATGTGTTCTGCCCCTTTTGTAACTTGATGGCATTAGAGCGCACTGTGCACCAGTGTCTACTAGAGCGTTGTACTCCTGTGGGTCTAACGTGCCAGGCCATCGAATCCACACAGTCCAATAAACCTGGTTGTCCCTTTCTTCCACTTGGCTGGAGGCAGGGCCACTCTAATCCTGCTCAGAGTATCCATTACCTTCTTCTTGTAAAATTGACTTCAAAGTCCCTTCAAGAGAATCAGAAATAAGATCAGCCCTTCTACTCTGTTTGGAAACTGGAGTGGCATTTTTGCTTGAAAGAATCCCCTTCTGTGTTTTTTTTTGTCATCATAACTCATGTGCCCATACATCTAGGACCGAGGTAGGTTTTCCATCCACTTCTTCATGTTCTCTCTGTGGTTGCACAGGTAAAACCACAGGGTACTCCATGGTGTCTGCCTTCTATATTCTCTCTCTTGGGCAGAGGAACACTCACTCCTAATAGCTGAGATAGTGGTCTGTACAGGTATCCTCTCTGAATTGCTGGAAATCCCAGGACAGCTTCTCCACAGCTGAGATGCAGGCTCGTAGGGGGGAAGAGAGATTTTCTTTGTATTGCTGGAGTTGGTGAGCCGTTCCATCCACTACTGGTGTCTCTTCGTCTTTTCAGGTCAGTACTGCCAATGGGTTGGCATATGACAATGGTGCGTTCGGTACAAACTTCTGCCACACGGGTTGTGTGCGTTGTCTGAATCTCTGGGTAATTGTGTGTTGTCCGGGTCATAATAGATCATCTCTAGCATGGCTAATTCCCTTAGGTACTGGATACCTCTCTCCATGGTGGTCCACTTGCCTGGTTGACATAGAACATCTTCCTTGAAGGGGTACCTTTCCTTCACGCTGGACAGGAGTTGCTTCCAGAGGCTGAGGGCTGGTGTCCCTTTTCCAATTGCCTTGTCAATGCCACTTTCCCTAGAAAGTGATCCCAGCTGCTTGGCTTTCTTACCTTCTAATTCCAGGCTATTAGCCCCATTGCCCAAGCATCGGAGCAGCCAGATGATAATGTGCTCACCTGGACGATGGCTGAAATCTTGTTGCATATCCCGCAGCTCACTCAGGGATAGGGATTGGGTGATTACCTCTGGTTCTGCCTCTTCCTCCTGTTCTTGTGATGACCCTGGTTCATGTTCATCTTTTGCTAAGTGAACTGATTTTTTTGTATATTTCTTCGTCTGTATGGGGGCAACTGATACTGGTATGGGTTAGTTTGCTGGTTCAGCTGTGGTGCCTGTGGTCGGGGTTGGAGTGGCTGCAGTGCCAGTCGCCTTGTTGTCAGATCCAGAGACCTTCTCTTCCCCTTGAGGGTACTGAGTAGTGTTGAACAGGGCTTGACAGGCGTGGGCCAGGCCCCAGCACATTGCAGTAATTTGTGTCTCCCTGGAATGGTTGGGATGACAGCATACTTCTTCCAAATGTTCTACTAGTTTTTCAGGATTCTGCACTTGTTCAAGGGTGAAGTTCCAAAACACTGTAGGTGCCCACTCTTCTAGGTACTTGCCCGTACTACCCCGCACACTGTGCCACTTGTAATTATCCAGCCTTGGGGCAGATCTCTGGGTGATCTTCTTCAATGGTTGTTTAACCCTAAACAAGACCTGAACCACATTCAGGAACATGTTAGTTTCTGGCAATAGGACCATGCTGGTTTCAACATCCCAAGGGCATCCAAATTTTTCAAAATTCTCAAATGCCATTGTAATTAGGTTGGAGGAGGAGGGGAAGGTGAAGACAGGTATCTCACCCATAGGTTTGCTCTCCAAGGAGAAAAAGTAAAGGGTGTAATTATTAATAGTTTCCCACAGATGGCTCCGGAAGTGTAGAGGTGATGACAGTGCTGAGTACAAATACCGGATTAGTCCCATGACCAATAATTTTATCGTACCATAAGCCAGTGTTACGAGTACATCAAAGTGAAAAGCTTAATCCACCTCTCACAGAAGATAAGTAGCAGCACAGGGACTATGTACAGCAAGTGAGGTGATACATAACAGAACTCTAAAAACGAGCACCACAACTCGAAGAGCCAATACATTGACATTGTGACCAGTGACTACTAAACTAATATAATGAATCCTTGCAACAAATTCGTTTTAACGCACTCTGGTCAGATCTGTCGTTATCTCAACCCTTCGTTCCCCATGTTGGGTGCCAAACAGGACTGTTATGGCTTAACCCCAGCCAGCAACTAAGCCCCACGCAGCCGCTCGCTTACTCCTCACCTCCCCAGTGGAATGGGGGAGGGAATCAGAAGGAAAAAGGTCAACCCCATGGTTTGAGATAAGAACACTTTAACAGAACAGAAAGGAAGAAACTAATAGTGATAATAACAATAATAAAATGACAATAATAATAAAAGGATTGGAATATACAAAACAAGTGATGCACAATGCAGTTGCTCACCACCTGGCAACCGATGCCCAGTTAGTTCCCGAGCAGCAATCCGCCCCTCAGACCAAGTCCCCCAGCTTATATACTGGGCGTGACATCACACGGTATGGAATACCCCTTTGGCCAGTTTGGGTCGGCTGCCCTGGCTGTGTCCCCTCCCAACTTCTTGTGCCCTTCCAGCCTTCTTGCTGGCTGGGCATGAGAAGCTGAACAATCCTTGACTTAGTATAAACACTTAATTAGCAACAATTGAAAACATCAGTGTGTTATCAACATTCTTCTCATACTGAATCCAAGACATAATACTATACCAGCTATTAGAAAGAAAATTAACTCTATCCCAACCGAAACCAGGACAGGTATTTAAATACAGAATGCTGAACATACTTGAAAATAATCAGCCTTTGATTTTAAAAAAAATATTAAAAACTAGTTTTAGTGGACATAAATTCTAATTTTTGGTTGAACACTGATCATTCATGTATCACAAATGTTCTAATAGGACATGCAATTTGGGAACTCTAGCTGGTCAATAAAGTGACAAGCTTGTATTTAAAATCATGATTGATTTCTACAGAAATGCAACATTTTTCTTTTTAAATTTCTGCTTCAAAGAATTTCACTTTCTGCTGGCTTTGGCTGGGATATGGGGCTGTGTTTTGGATGTGTGCTGGAAACAGCGTTGATAATTCAGGGATGTTTTCCCTACTGCTGAGTGGTGCTCACACAGAGCCAAGGGCTTTTCTGCTTCTCACCCCACCAGTGAGGAGGCTGGAGGTGTACAAGAAGTTGGGAGGGGACACAGCCGGGACAGCTGACCCCAACTGACCTAAGGGATATTCCAGACCATAGGATGTCATATCTAGTATATAAAGCTGGGGGAAGAAGAAGGAAGGGGGGATGTTCAGAGTGATGGCGTTTGTCTTCCCGAGTAACCATTATGCGTGATGGAGCCCTGCTGTCCTGGAGATGGCTGAACACCTGCCTGCCCTTGGGAAGCGGGGAATGAATTCCTTGTGTTGCTTTTCTTGTGTGCATGGCTTTTGCTTTACCTATTAAACTGTCTTTATCTCAACCCATGAGTTTTCTCACTTTTACCCTTCTGATTCTCTCCCCCATCCCACTGTGAGGGAGGTGAGTAAGTGGCTGCATGATGCTTAGTTACTGGCTGGGGGTAAACCACGACACACTTACAATTCATAATTAAAAATCTAAATCGTTTAATTCACCTGTTTTGCGTGCATAGTAAGGCATTTTCATTTTAAATCGAGTCATTCATTTTGTCACTTGGATTATAACTGTGCCCTGTCTTTTCTTGCTTCTCTGGATCTCCTGGTGTGTTTTGCCAATATAAATGCCCCCAGAAGTAGTCAAGTTGCTCAAAATAAAATACAACTGTTAGATGTTTGTGAAAGCTGCTGATTCCTTAACGTGCTGTCCTGTGTTAAGTAGCATGCACTGGCTTTTTCTAAACTTCCCTTGTAATCTTACAATACTACACTACAAAAGTGTTTCCCACAAAGAAGGTTAGAGAGCCTGTAGTCAGAAAGGAGATACCAAATGCAGGGTTTGAAAATGGACCCTGATGCTTACCAGCCCCAAAAGGCAATTCACTAGACCAGCTGAAGAACTTCTTTAGAATTGCTTGTATGTAATGACAAGAAATACATGTTTATAGTTAGTTTGGCATATAAAAATGTTGCATATTCAGTTAAATGTTTTGAAGAAAGATGTTAATATTATGTTTGTGATTGCTGTGTGGATAAGACTGTTCCAGTTTTCAGAAATACTTCTATTGTGAAAGCAACTTAGATATTTTTAGTCAGGGTTAAACCAAATTTAATCGCAAAGACTTTTGCCTGTACTATGTGACTCTTCAGTTACATAACCTGTAGTGTTTGTGGCTGGCAAATTATAGAATAATTTAGTAACTTAAATTCTTGATTTAAAACAAACTAGTAAGAAAAGTTTGCTCTGAATTTTCTTCAGAAGGCTGCAGTTTGCATTTTCCCTGAAGGAAAGAAGCTTTTCAGAATAGGAGAGAGTGAGTGTGAAGGGTAAGTTGGGCAGGAGAGAGAAATAGTCTTCTGGAGAATGGTGGAAGGTTTTTGGACTACTTAGCCAGCCAGAAGCTGAAGATCACTTATTACGTAGCAGTGGATGGGGGGAGAGGTAGAACGATGTTTTCCAAATGGTCTCATGGGGAAAAAAAAAAGGCCTATGAGAGAGGAGAAAATATCTCAGAATCCTTGCATTACAAATGGTAAAGCCAAAATAAGGTGGAACTGGTTTTGTGAGAGACTGACTTAAGAAGTGATAGAGGAGTGTGATCACAGATTCTGATCTTAAGAGGTGCGTTCATTTTCTATGAGCTTTTCTTGTTTTCTGTCTGATCCTGATATCAGAAGAGGCTGAATATTTGGGCTCAACTCTTCCCTGTCTTGGGTTAAACTCTGAGTGTGTATTTTTTTACATTTTGGACTTGATTGCGTGGAGTTGAGGGACTTTTGTATTTTTAAATTGCAGCCTGGCAAAATGGGTTTGTTAATATACAAGGAGGAGTAATTTGGTAAAACTGACATCTGTGCTATGAGAGCTTTAGCATGCCCATCATGTTTTCAAGATAGTGATATGAACGCATACAGAAATATTCTCATTATCGCTGTCTGAGACTGTGGGAAATTCAGTGCTACTTCAATACTACAAATAAATGCAGTCTCTGGCCTATTCTCTGAACTTTTTCTATGATTGGCATCATAGTAAGTTCCCTTCTGAATTATGCAGCTAGTGCGTAGGGATCTGCTTGAAGATGAGGTTTAAATCTTGGTTGCCTGTGCAGTGATTAACCAAATCAGTTTCTAAATTTAACTGATGTAGTTAAATTGCTTCTTGAACTGTGTGTAGATTAGTCTCAAATGGCTTGATTTCTTTTTTCCGTACATATAGCTTGTAGTCTCTGTAGATTACATTGACTATTTTGAAGTGTAGTTCAGAGTAAAGTGAGCATTGATAGGTTTGTTACATAATTTGGTGGGATGTATGGAAGATCCATGTAATCGTAGATAACTTTAAATGACAGTCTTTGAGAATCAGAGTCAATGCGTTTGTGCCTAGTGTTACCCTATCAGTCCACAAAAACTCATGTCTCCAACGCAGTTGCACAAGTTTTGCTCAGTTTGATGCGATTCTCACAATAGCTTAGGTAGGGTGCCAGCATATTGCCTCCTGGAGCCTTATCACAGAGATGGCAAGAGCAGTCCTCCTTTTGCTCATCAGCCAGCTGGTTACAGCCAAAGTCAAGAAATCTATTCCTCTTCGATTGTGCGATCTCATCAGCTCAATGGGTTTTAAACTAATAATTGCATTTTACCACCAGGATAATGGCAACAGCAGTGCTGGGATGGAGGCAAGCTTATAATAAGTTCACTCCAGAATTCTACATCTTTCTTTGTTTCTGTTGTTTAAAGAAAACCAAGAACATCCTGGACATAAAATTTCTAGGATTTAATTTGTTTTCACTTTAGCATGTTTAGGTTCAAAATCTACTTAGTGGTGTTAAGAATTAATGTCTACTCCTAGGGGACTTTTTTGTTCAAAGCAATTTAATGATAGATCAATATTGAAAGTATTTTGGTCCAATATGCAAAATATTTTGAAGCAAACTCATGGCAAGCTTCAGGACTAACCATTATGGAACTGGAGTGGGGAAAATAATCAAAATTTGTTGGCAATAGATGTTAAAATTTATTTCTAACTGCTTTCTTTTAAGTTCACAAGAGACTGCAGTGATCATCAGGCTCTAGATGGTTGTCCTTTCCTCTTTAACTTCAGGAATAAAATTAAAGTATGTTTTAACAATACTCATTGTAGTTGTATACCTTTTCTTGTAAATAAAACATTAACTTGTAAAGCTTTTTTATTTTTTATGTGCAGTTTGTATATTTATAGGATTAAACAGACTGCCCTTAAACTCTGTTCATCTGGTTGCAGCTACATAGCTTCTTTATGTAGCTGCCTCAGCTATGATTAAAACAGTTTAAAAATAGGTATGAATGGTCTTTTATGTTTAAAAAAAAAAAAGGCAGTGAGAGTCTTTGCAGACGGCTGCCTGATCTGTAGCCTGCCAGTGTTTAGTTAGCTAGGTACGTTTTCCCCATGATTTGGAGAGAAGCTGCATTTAGTCTTGAGGGTTTGTGGGAAGAGTTGACATTATGGGGCCTGTCTGAGGAGTTTTCATATTCAAATAAGAACACAATATTTGAATAAGATATTTTACCCTGACAGTGGGAGGGGAGTTTGGGATGTATGTGGGGAGTGGATAGGATAGAGGGAGGAGCAACTACCCTGTCCCATTCTTTTAGTTACTGGACTTTTTTGAGAGTGAGAAACAGTCTTTAGAATCTGTCTATGGCTTGAAAACAGTTCTAATTAAAAAAAAGAAAGAGTTAAGAACAAGGTTTTATACCAAATAGGCTGTGTAGGCAAACACTGGAATGTAAAACTGCGGTGTGGGGGAAGGGTAGTTGGAAGCATTAGTTTATACCCCTCCCCTTAGTTACCAATGCCTCCAACTCTTGTTGGACCAGTTAGCAACTTCTAAACTAGTAGTGAGACATGACATTGCCAAAAGCGAGGTGTGTGAAGCAGAGTCCAAGCTTGTAAACTCTATCTGGTAGAGGAAAGCGGCTGTAGGGTGTGTGAAGGACACAACAGCCTTCCTTGCTGTATCGTCAGCTGGAGTAGAGACGATGCAAAAAGCAGTGGTGCTAGAAGCAAAGGAGGAAAGAAAGCACAGTCAGTAGGGCTCTTACAAGGGAGGGAAACGTTAGGACTATGGCTCTAAAATGTGGGCAGGGCATCTTATCAGTATAAAAAACTCAGTATAAAAGTGAGTGGCTTCTCTTCAGGTGTTTGGTTACTGAATTTTGATGGGTGTTTCTCTCTGAAATTATGAAATATGAATGCGATCAGTTCAACGTGCAATCTATTTGTACACTATTTTGACATTTACAGTTAAACTAATGGGAAGCAAGTAATGTTCTATTCTCTATGAATTGTAAGAATTAAGACCTTTTTAGATCCAAAACATAGAGAATAGGTTCCTTTGATTTTTTAAAATTTTTTTAATGGTTTGTCCTTGATTCCATCTTACTCTCTTGGAAAAGAAAAAAGGGACCTTTACCAGAGGCTAAGAGCAACTGCTTTTCTTGAGATGTGATAGTACCTTTCATCAGATTGGTGACTTTTTGTTGCTGAGAAGAAGATAACCAATTTTTTGCTGAGTTTCTATCCACTCTCCTGTTTCAGAGTACTGTGTATTTATTAAAAGATTATCCTTTAATAGTTCATGATTTTAGAATTAATTTAATCTTAAATATTTATGGGTATATGCTGTTTTTTCTCTCTGTAAATAAACCACAGAAATCAATGTATACCAAGTTAGCATCCAGCAAAAGCATCATTTTATGAAAAAGATGGGAATGATGCAGGCATAAACTACTTATGTGGCTAACAAGGTAAACAGAATTTGTAACGTGTACATGAGATGTCATGTTGTGTTGGGTTTGTGTTTGGTAGCAGGGCAGGGGCTACAGTGGTGGCTCCTGTGCGAAGCTGCCAGAAGCTTCCCCGGCTCCCAGTCGGACCGGCCGCTGGCCAAGGCCAACCCAGTCAGTGACGGTGGTAGCGCCTCTGGGAGAACAGATTTAAGAAGGGGGGAACTGGTAGTGAGTGGGGGGATTGGAATGTGAGAGGGACACCTGTGCAGATGCTGAGGTCAGTGGAGGAGAGGAGGTGTGCCAGAGGAAGGGATGCCCCCGCAGCCCATGGTGAGATGGCAGGCTGTCCCCCCCCAGCCTGTGGAGGGGAGTGGGGGAGCAGATGCCCACCTGCAGCCTGGGGAGAGAGGAGCCCACGCCGGAGCGGGGGGATACCCCCAAGATGGCTGTGACTCCATGGGAAAGCCCACGCTGGAGCAGGCTGTGACTGAAGATTGGCCTGCGGAAAGGACCCATGCCAGGGAAGTTCATGGAGGACTGTCTCCCATGGGAGGGACCCCACGCTGGAGCAGGGGACGAGTGAGGAGTCCTCCCCCTGAGGAGGAAGGAGTGGCAGAGGCAATGTGTGATGAACTGACCCCAACCCCCATTCCCTGCCCCCCTGCACCACTGGGGGGGAGGAGGGAGAGAATATCGGGAGTGGATTTGTGCCCAGGGAGGAGGGATGGGTGGGGGGAAGGTGTTTTAAGATTTGGTTTTATTTCTCATTGCCCTTGTTTTGATATGATTGGTATCAAATTATACTGACTTCGTTTTTTTCCCTCCCCAAGTTGAGTCTGTGTTTTGCTTGGTGAGTGATCCTTCCCTGTTCTTGTCTTGGCCCATGAGCCTTTCGTTGTATTTTCTCCTTCCCATCCCACTGCCGCAGGAGGAGAGAGTGAGTGGCGTGGTGCTTTGTTGCTGGCTGGACTTAAACCATCACACATGTAATGCAGTCCTTGGGATGTGACAGATGCCTCTGTGAGCCTGAGGAATAAATATATAAGAAATGTCTATTCTATTCAACAAGAGTTTTCTTGACCTTCTCAGAGTTTTCTGGGACTCCTATGTGATTTTGGGAAATGCGGCAGCAGAGGCTGACAGAAAATTGCAACAGGTCTGAGCTCTTCAGTGTTATAGGTCTGTATTTGTACCAATAAGATGGACTAGACTAGAAAGCATGACTTATGAGGAGCAGCTGAAGATACTAGGTTTGTTCAGCTTGGACAAGAGGGTACCGAGGGGTGACCTCATCGCTGTCTACAACTTCCTCATGAGGGGGAGCGGAAAGGGAGGTGCTGATGTTGTCTCTCTGGTGTCCAGTGATGGGACACAAGGGAGTGACTGCATCAGGGGAAGTTCAGACTGGGTATTAGGAAACAGCTCTTCACTGAGAGGGTGGTCAAGCACTGGAACAATCTCTGCAGGGAAGTGGTTGTGACCCCAAGCTGGCTGGGGTTCAAGAAGCGTTTGGACAACGCTCTTGGGTATGTGGTTTAACTTTTAGGCTGCCTTGTGTGGAGTCAGGAGTTGGACTTGATGATCCTCATGGGTCCCTTCCAGCTCAGAATAGTCTATAATTCTATGAGTAGACTTAAATCCTCTTTCTATGACAATGTTGATGCCATTTCTTGTAGAAAGCACTTATTAACCTTTCAGTTCTAGTTACCACATTTTAGGTAGTCGCTTGTGTTTAGCTTGCTATTCACCTATGCAGCTTAATGTTGTAACTGGTTTTTTTTTTTTTTGAATGCCCCTGTCTTGTTTCAGTATGAAATGGGAGGTTTGCTTGAATTGCTGTTTGGGGTTTTGGTTTGTGGTGGTGGTTTTTTTCTTTTTTTCCTTTGTGCTGAAGCAGATTGAGTGCTCTTATCACTTGTGTGGTCTCAGCTATAAGGGCAGTAATTCCATAAACTGCTTTGACTTCTTTTCTCTGGATTAAGTTTCTGCTCACTTCCAATCTGATTCCAGCCGTGGAAGCAGCTCAGCCAGGAGCAACAGCTATAATAGCAGAAATGTTGCAACAGGGAAAGGGGAAAAGAATCCATTTAATTAAATCAAGGAGTGGTTGGCTTACAGCTGTATCAAAAAGCACAACTTTAAGTGGAGTGTGTCCTAAGGCAATAACTGGGTTTTGCTTCTGAGAAGGAAACACGACTCATCTTGTGGTTGAAGCACTTATTGCTAAGTATTGGTGTGATCTAGGTCCAATTTCTGATCATTCTATGGGCCATGTGTGCTGGCCAATATCGAGTAGCTTTGTGCCTCTCAACTGTATAATTGTGATGCTGCTTCTTGCCTTTCTCAAGTTTGGAGAATAAATTTAATGTCTAGGTGTACAGATACCATAGTAACACAGGTTTTATGTAACCTTACTGTTAGAGGCTTTCTAATGCTGCTTTGCAGTTGCAGCCTTGCTAAGTTTAGGCAGTCCATTCCCCCTTCAGTGGTTTTAGTTGGCTGTACTGCCAGGAATTTGGTATGTGGTTGACTGCTGGCTAGCGAGGAAAAGGAGCTCCTTCCCCAAGTGTTGGGTGGCAGAGTGCATTATATGGAAGGAGAGAATAGATGAAACAGACAGTCTATGCATGAGAGTCATTATTCCCTCCTTTCCCATGGAGCCTTCATTTGTAAATATTGGAAGAGCCATAATTAAAAAAATACTGTGTGACAGGTTTTCAGCCTTAAGATGATTGATTTTTTCAACCGGTATTTGCCTCTTTTCTTCTACCTTGTCCTCATAAAATTAAAACAAAAGAAAACTGTTCTTTTTCAACCTTTATGTAGCAAATTAAAACATGACAACAGGCATTTTAGGCTGCATTATGCTATTGGTTTGGCTTGGATCCAGGAGTATGTTTATGATGAAGATTCCCCAGTTGTGGAGTATATGAACTCCTTTCCTTTCTGATGAGTCTAAAACCAAAAGGTCGTCTCTAGGAGCATACCTGATGTTCAGCATCTAATGGTCCATGAGACCAGGCAAGAGCTAGTTTGGAACAAATACCCCTGCTTCCCTACCAAAAAAAAGTATATAAGATGGACACAGGATCATCAGCACCAACTATTCTGCTCTGCAGGTGTCTCTGCTCCTATTGTACCACACAACTTGCTAATGCAGCCTTTAACCTTACTGTTTGCCTGATTCCTTTTGAAGTCCTCGAACATCCCCAGAGGGCCACAAGTGGAAAACCTCTGGTGGATGGTGCTGCTCTTTTTCTTGTGGACTCCACGTATTTTGTTCAGTTCTGCTTTTATTGTACTATGTAATACTATTATACTATTTTTCCTCCCAGCTCACCCACACTTGGCATTGATTAAAAGTGGAGAATTATAGAGATAGCTGTAAATCAATATGATACTTCCAAATGTTCAATGTTAGGTTCTGAAATTTCATAGACTCTTAAAAAGCTACATTTACATTTTCAAGACATATATACATATATGTGTTGAAGAAAGACACAAAGACTTGTGTTTACAAAAGGTTCCACAAAGGATATTTAAGTGCACTGATTTGAAATGCTGGAAGAAAGCAGACTTTAAAAATTAGTCAGTATTATCATTGGTAACCTCTGCATCCCCAGTAATCTTAGCTAAGATTGATGCTTTTAGCTCGGGAAAAAATGTTGCTTAAGCTTCTTTTTAGTGATTGATTATACATGGTAAGAATGCCTTTTTTTTTTCTTTTTCCCTTGAAGCTGGTTTCTGGAGCACTTCTACCCTGCCAGCTCCATGGAGATCTGTTGATACAATGCCAGATTTCATGGAACACAACTTTTCAGCCTTCAAGTCTTGAAAAGGGATTTTTAGAGAAGGCTAACTGCTGTGTTCGGTCTGAGACTCACTATGGTTTTATAGTAGCTTATTTGTTTCATAATGGGAGTTACTGTATGTTTAACGAGAAAATCTGTTTAATGCTGCAAATAAGGTTTTGTAAGCCAGCATTACTGTATCAAAACATGTTACTTTTACTAATGCCTGACATTGATTTTAAGCTTTATTTACCTTCCTGCCCCCAAAAAATCAAAACAAAACAAAAAAACCCAAAACCTGAGACAAGGATTATACATTGAATTATTAGGAAGTAAATGGTGGGCAGAACTTTGACATCTAAATTTGGGATGCTAGTAAAAAGGAGGATCTGTCACAAAAGAGCCAGAAACAGCAAGGGAAAGTAATGTTTTATATTTGGTGGGATGTAGCTGCTTTCAATCTTGATGTTCTTCATATATTAACAACACATTAGATACAGCAAGTGTATTTGGATTTTTTTTTACTGCGGTTTTATTTCTCTTGGTATTCCCTTCCTGGTAAGGCATAAATGGATATCTGTCCATGTAACTTAATTTGTAAAAATGTCTTCGGTATCAGTAAGGCCAGGGAAAGGGGGTATGATCCATGTTGGTTTCTGCTGGACCCTGTGTTACTTGCTTGTGATTGTTGTTGGGGTATATGGAGGTCCTGTGCTCCTGATAACTGGATGTTTTGCTGTTCCATCTATAACTATTACTATTTTATTTTATGAACTGGAAAATTACAGATTGCTAACTTCTTGTGCATCAAACATGAATGGTTTCTGTGATTAACTTGGAGATGTTAACTGTGTGGAAGAGAGGAAGATTACCTGGTAGAGAGAAATAGCATCGTTAGTGCTCAAGTTACCATACACAGGCAGATAACGTGTAGGAAAGATATGAAAAGCATTCCCACCCTGGAAAAACCTTTAATCAGACCTCAGCCCTCCTTAGGTACCAGAGTGGAATAACCACAACACACAAAGCTGCAGAATGCCTGGCTGCATTAATGCTGGGCCTTAATAAGGCTGCTTGTGCTTGCTAGTGGTTTTTTGGGTGGTGGTTTTTGGTTTTGGTTTTTTGGTTTTTTTGTGTTTTTTTTTTTTACTGTCTTGAGTGTTGCACTCTATTACATGTAGTATCTTTTCTGAGTTATGCACCAGTCCTTGATTGCATGGCAGTTTGTAATAATGCTGTAGTACGGTAGCCACCAGAAGATGGACTTCATGGGAACAGATGGTATGCTTGGCTCAGGATGAAAATAGTCAGGAATTTTTATGTTGATTCACTTAGACTCAGCTGTTGGATCTAAACACGAAATGTTTTGTTCAGTTTTTCCTTGAAATGCACCCAAAATAAATCTGTTTTTTCCCCCACATAGACTAGCTGCCATTTCCAGCTTTCTGCTGTTTAGGGAAAGTGATATGTTGGTAGTAGCGTTATAATAAGGAGAATTAGGGAAGTCCTGAGTTTCCTGCTGAAATTCCATGGCGTGGGTAGGTGGGAAGCTCCACCTTGAGGGATTTTAGGGATGTTGATTTATTTTGTATTAATTTAAATCTTTATGGGCTGTCTGTGTGTTTTCTGACACATGCCAGGAAATTTCTGCTGCTGTCTCCAAGAACCTGGTTGTTCAGGTGGACATTGAAATTGCTTGACTGCAAGGTATTTTAAGGATCGTGATACACGGTGGTAACTTGATAAAGCATCATTTCATTGTTTCTTAGTGAGAAAGTGTCTCCTGCCTGGTGTGAGAACTGGGAGTGGAGGAGGCACATTAGGAGTCAAGGCAGGCAAAATTAATGCTGAGTTGTCGTGCAAAGTGTTTTTTCTTTTGCTGTTTGACCTATGTTATTGTTCTCTTACATCATTGCAGAGTGTCATATGTATAATAAATGTGTATCTGTGTGTGTGTATATCAAATATATATGTACACAACCTGTGTACTTGTATATATGCATATGTCATTTTTTGGAGGTTTTTAAGTATGGAAAAGAACTATAAGAAAACTTAACACTTCCCTATGACATTTTAGGTTTTGGATTAACTGAACTATGAGAAAACGTAACACTTCCCTGTGACATTTCAGATCAACTGCTGTGGGGAAAAGAGTTTAAGAACAGATTTTTTTTCCTGAAAAATACTGTTCTGAAAGGATTCTAATGGTAAATATTAGATAGGGGAAATAGGGAACACTGTGTATTGCCATAAAATGGGTATTATTGGACACGAAGTGGATCCTTCATCCCTTTTGTGCTTTTCCCTCCAATTTAGGGTTAATTGGAGTTCTGAGAAACAAATTACTGAATTTGCTTCTGGTTTAGCTTGAGGTCACTTGAGGATCCGAACGGCATGTTCTCACTGCAGGTGAGCTCCTGAGGCCTTTACTGGGTGGCCTTTGTCATGTGGGCTGTGACCCAGGCGGTTATTTTGAGCACTTCAAATCCAGTAAGGCTCTGTTAAATGGGATCAATGTAAGTCAGCAAGGCCTAGCTGCAACTTATGTTTTCTTTAAATAATCAAGGCATTTAATTCTGATAACATTTACTGTTTGTGAAGGAGGCTGGGACAAACGTTCTCTAAATGGTCTCTAAAAGCTATTTGTGCATTATTGTAGTCTAAATGTTAAGAAAAGGCTTGTTCATAGTTGCAGACTTTTCATATTTTGTTACAAGTTGTTCCAGCATCAAATTGGTTAAAGTAGCATAAAATACCATACAGTAATGATTCTAGTGTTACAGAATTACTCAATTTCTGTAACGTAGATAAAATGTGACTTTCCCTAACTCAAGCTAAACTATTAGAAGAATGGTGTATTAGATATCCAAACCAGTTTTAAAGTAAGCACTCTGACATGTATAAGGCTGTCATTCAAGAGATCATATTGAAAGAATCACACTTAAAATAGTCTTTCAATAGTTTATAGAGAAATGAAAAGCTACTCTGTGCCCTCTTATTTGAATTGTCAGATGGACGAAGAAGGAATTTGTGTTTATAATGATGCTCTTTGGACTGTAGTCCAGAAAGATCCTGGAAGAGGTGGGTGGTGAACAAGAAAGAAACTTCTTTCAGGTGGGAAATGTCCTGGTATGGTTGACTGTTAGTTAGGGAATAGTGTTTATTAAATACCAGTTCTCTTGGTTTTGTAATTTTTTAATTTTATTGCCCTGTGGTATTACTATGCTAGAAAATTTAAGAGGCATTAAACAGGTGGGAATCACTAGTTGAAGTGCACAGCAAGATGTTTGAACCATGATTTACTTTAAGGCTGAATTCTTCTTAGCTATTTCATGGGAATACTTCTGGTTGTTGAAAGAGTGGCCTGTAGATATTTTCTCAGATATCTGGGCTGCTGAGTTTGGCTATGGAGAGTGAGAACTGTGTGGCTCTGTCTACACAACCAACTCTGTGCTCAAATCTGATTAAGATCCAAGCCTGATGACATCTGGAAATATTTTGACCTGCTAGTGGAGAGCTGTTCTGACCTAATTAGCTTGGCATTATAACTAGCTCTTTGCTGCTTTGTGATTTTGATCCTTTTGACCTCATCCGGTTTATAGTCCTCACTGAATATTGCCATTTAGGTCCCAAAGGTTAAAACAAAATCAGATTTTACAGGATGCCACTTTCCCAATCAGTGTATCAACACTTCTAAATTTTCATACCTGTTTGGTTATTCAGAATAGAAAGAGCTGAATAATTCAGCAGCTGTATGGTTTGCATGTGTCAAGATGATATAAAAGGGGAGGATGATCAATCTAAGTCTTTTCTCCTGTGCTGTAAGACAAAGCGCTGCTTCTTCCTCTTTAACTCTGTGCTGAGTTCCTTCTTATTCTGGCTGAGTGCTTCTTTTCAACAGATGGTATTTTTAAAGGGTAAATGTTATTTGAGAGGTAGACTGTATACTGTAGGAAGATATTTATCTTTTTATTTCTTTCAACTCTGCTTAAAAAAAAAAGCTACCACTATTTCTGTATATGCACACAGAAAATACTTTTGAGTTGCTGTGCAAAACTGTTCAAATAGAATTTAAACAAGTTCCAACAAATGCATAGTGTATATCTTTTCAGTAAAGACAAACAAATAAAACTAAATGAAAACAAATGGTGACTCAGTTCAGTTCAGTTTGCTTGAATAGGAGAAGGGATGGTGATAAATTATTGGAGTATAATACAGATTTCAAGAGAGGTCATATGAAAGAAAAACGTGTTTTCAGTGCAGCGTAAGTACTTCCTTAGTGAGACAAGTCCATTCTTAAGATAGCAAAATCTAAACAAATGCTCTTGTGACTTGAAAACACATTTTTCCTTTCTTGTGTGCATATGTAACATTTACACTATATTTGGTGTTAGCCTAGTAGTATTAGGTTGAAGTAATAAAATTGATAGTGGCAGTAAGGTTTTTTTGTTTTTTAAATGTATAAACGCAGTGGAACAGATGTTCAGAACAGTATGGAATATTCCTTCTTCCCATCCCACCATCCCTTTCACACTGAGCCATCTGGAAGGGACTATGAGCAGGATGAGCAGCCATCACACTAAGAACAAGATTAACGTGTCGGCATCTTTTGTTGATGGTTTAAACTGGTCATTGTTCGTTCAGCAGAAAGCAACAAAGTGAGTTGTCGTCATTGGGTGTGTGGTTACATTAACCATGTGGATATGGAAGGAAGACAGAAGAGAAAAAGTGATTTATATAGAACAATTTATATAGAACAAATAGTAAGTGGTGGTCAGTCTGGACATGGACCCACACAGGCACAAATCAACTTTTTTTTCCCTATTCAGCATGCTGTATTACTGTGACTAGCCACCTTTTACCCTTAAGCACAGTGTCAAGTAATATTGTTCTGTTAAGTAAATTTAAGTCTGGTTTATTTGGGTAAAAGCTTCTGTACACATTTTTCCAGAGTTGTTCAGTCCATGCTCTTCATGTACTTTTTTTTATTTTTTACCCTGATTTTTTTTTTACAGCAACAACTATACCACATGTGGATGTCTTCCAGTTTAATCAGGTGGATTTCTTTAGTACCCCTTAGCCTAATTTCTTTTGGGAGAAAGCATGATTAGTGTTTTGGCTTAATGAACAAAATTTGGTTAGCGAAAGGCCAGCTTATGATCTAGAAAGGAGAGACTGTAGTCATGTGTGAAGGTGTCCTGGATCATCTGTACTCTGATACAGAATGAGTAGAAAGGGATGGGTGGATCCGATGCTGGCAGAGTGATTGGATTCAGTACAGTAAGCTACTGTATTGTGCAATCTGTGAGCCTATATTAGATTTCAGGTAAGCAAATCTGTTCTTAAACAGATATCTTTGTGACGTTAAGTGTACCAAGGAAGATTAAAATGTGTTAGTGAAGGAGAAATCTTATTTAAAAGCTTAACAAATAGCTTCAATGGGACCACAGTGGGGTTTTTTCCATTTGTGTTGTGTTTCAATGAAAAGAATTTTAAGGAATGGGAATCTGACTTTAGATTTAGAAAGGCTACTTGAGAATGAGATGCTTAAAGCCTGAAACTAGTACTACTGTGGTGCGGTAAGCTATTCTAAGTGAGAAGGTGAATCAGAAGAATGTGACACAACCAAAGATCTCAGCTTTCACAGGAGAGATATGCATGAGAAAAGAGAGGATAAAACTAGCTGAGGGATATTGACAGATATTCTGGGGGAAGTTTATCCTGTGAAGAAATGGAGTGATGAAATTAAGTAAATATTAGTGTTTAAAAAAAAAAGTACTTCAACATGAAAAATATAGTGTGTATATGTTTTCCTGTATTTTTATAAAAACTATAAGGCATCTTTAGAAAGTATAAAGATTTAAGTGGCAGAGGGGTAAAAAAAAAATCCAAACTAATTTACTGGCAAAGTTTTTTGCATATTGGGCAGTGTGACAAAATGTGGTGAATATAAATTGCAAAATCCATTAATTGGATTATAAGAACTTAATACAGGAAAAAATGAAAATACATAGATATATTCTATATTCCATAGATATGTTTTAGTTGGGCCTGAAAAGAACTATAGTTGTATACCCAGAAATGGAGGTAAAAGAATGCAGTAACCTCAGTTAGGCTACTGATTGTACACTTGCTTCATTAGCAGAGAGTGAGAAATATCTATCTTTCTTCCTTTAACAATGGGGAAGCCATTTAATTGGCTGATGTGTATATGATCCTTTATTTTGGAGCAGAAGATGAAACTTTTTCATAATCTGTCTGTAATTCATAATAAGATTTTAATTTCATTAGAAACTGTTGGGGAAAAATACTATGATGGAGAAAAGCTAGTGTTGGGATTGTAGTTTTGGAATATTTAATTTCTATTGGAAAGAAAAAAAATTAAAGCAGTAATGTTAAAGTGGTCCTTCAGTCTTGTTCATTGAGGCACACTTACTAGGTGGTGAAATGTAGACACAAGTACTTAAGTGGAAGTTGATGAGACCTTTGACGCTATTACAGCATGGCAGATGCACAAATACCTTCTTGAACCACAGTCAACTGGTAATGCAAAGATGGGGTTGTAAAACAAAGGCCCTCCCCAATAAATCATCCAGCAAGCTTTAGAGAAAATGAGGCAGATTTCCTATTTGTCTTCATAGTTGTTGATAGTATTTTAAAACTTCTTTTATATTACAGTTTACACTTTCATGGAAAGA
This sequence comes from Haliaeetus leucocephalus, assembly GCF_000737465.1. Classification (NCBI taxonomy): domain Eukaryota; kingdom Metazoa; phylum Chordata; class Aves; order Accipitriformes; family Accipitridae; genus Haliaeetus; species Haliaeetus leucocephalus. The sequence continues at coordinate 4,404,093 of NW_010972787.1, forward strand.
ATAGTTACTTAATTTCAGGGTAAATCATTTTCAGGAAATTTTTTTCCTGCATTAGTGAATGTCATCTTACGTATGCTTGCTTAGAGTTAATGTTGGTGTGAAATTCCAATGAGAACTAAATTTAAGGTAACTCTAAATGTTCAGTGCTGCGGAGATCCATTTACTTTTTTTTTCCCAACTTTTTAATTAGAGGAAACTTCTGAATTAATATGTTCATCTTCTAATGGTTCTGTGAACTTTTGTGTTGCAGGTCCACAGTGTTAGCAGAGGTAACTACCGACTCAAAATTTTCATTCTGCTTCTTACAGGGGTTTTGTAGGTGTGGAGGGTTGGCTAGGGATATGTAGGTCCATAAAATATATATAGGTTGTAAATAACTGAAACCAAACACCATTCCTTCCCCTGTTGTCCTTTCTCTTGTCATTGCTTAACATTTTGATTTCCTTCATAATATCACTGGACCATAAAATCTGCCCTGAAGAGCTCAGCACAGACAAAAACCTAGGCCAATAAAAAAAGAAAACAACCCTCCAAGTTGGTGAACCTTCAGAAATAGCTAATTGTAACAGACATTAAAATAAGAGCTCTATTGAAGAAACAAAATTGCTTTAGGGATTTCTGTGCCCATTTAATCATTGCTAATACGTAAGTTGGTATGATGTGAAAGGAAGATCAGAAGTGGTGGTCTGATGTGAAGAAGAAAAAACCTGTTTTCATTCCAGTATTGACTGTCATGCCTTTCATGTAGATCTGGCAATCAGGAGGAAGATCTGTGGAAAAGACATTGCTAGAGTTGGCTACAAATTAAATTTTAGCTATTCTTTTGAGGTAGATGTTTTCTAGGCATTTCACTTTACATGTGTTGTCTTGTTGAAAGACGTGTTTTGCTGCAGGTAAGAAAGTTGTTCTTGATTTTTAGTTATCCTTAAGGAACAGAATTCTATTAGACTTTGTGCATATGTCTTACAAATGTCTGCCCTTGCTTCAGCAAACTCAGTATCAAAATCAAGAGAGTTGCATTAAAAATCAGGGGAAACATGGAAAAACCCCCTGTATATTAACTAATAAGTAGACTGTTTGTCCCTTAGATTGGGATAGCTCTAATAGAAGTACTTAAACCGTAATTGTGATGTTTAGTAAAATTTTATTTTGTTTTGATATTTTTTCCATAGTAACATGGCTGAGAGGCATTGCATACTTGATAGGACTAGAATAACTAGAACATGTTATTAAAAATTAGTCTTGTTAAGATGCTTTTTAATAAATATCACATAATTCTGGGGCATTGAAGCAGTGTTATACAGTAACTGATGGCTACATATTTTATATTCTTTGGCAGTATACAAAATGTTGATTCAAACTCTGGTTGAATGAAGTGAATTTAAAAAACCCCAAATTTTAAAAAGTATAGATGAATGACATTAAATCATGAGCTTAAGATAATGATTTCCAGATTATATGCTAGTTCCAGTTTATTTGTTTTTAACTTGTTGTTACCGATAAACTAAATGACATTCACAGATGATAAATAGGAAAGGTTCATGAACATTGGGTTCCCAGTCATTTAGGACAAGGAAAAAACAGAAAGGGATGTGCATTAAAGGCATGCCTGTTCCTTTCTTTCCCTTGAGATAAAAGGATAGCAGTGTCTGCTATCCATGTAGCCCTTCCTTTGTGTCTTGTAGTGAAGGATGAGGGGCCTTTGGAGGACAGGGAGATCTGTGATAATAGTGACTCTGTGGAAAAAAAATGGGGATGGAGAGCATCTCCAAAACTACTGTTCGGGGTCTTTCATCTTCCTGCTTTCCCTTCTCTTTCTATTTAGGACGTACATATATTTTGAAGGCGAGGCGATTGCAGACTATCTAGAATTACAAACTTGAATAGGAAAATGGGCAATATTACCAAACTGGGTGCCATTCAGAGATGGAAATGCATGTTGAATTGAATGTTAGGACATTAGGCATAGGAAAATGTAACTGTCTGCAAACATTTGAAATGTTGAAATGCCCTAGGCATAGAGATAGTGTGATTAGGAGGTAGTGTAACTTGATTGCGGGGCTAGAGGTGCAGGAAACCGACGGTATTTCTCTGGTTTTGATGAGGTGAAATTCAGTTGTAGATTCAGACACCTAAATTTAGGTAGGTGCATAGCAGAGCTTACACATGAGGTATCTGAGCTCACCGTATCATTCTGGTATCTATCTATCAATAGATGGGGTGATTTAGTTGTTATCTGGGCTTCTGCTGAGCTCTCAAAAGGGACATGGACACTGAGCTCATATATATGTAGTCATACAAATTCAGGTGCTTAATTTTGAATGGAATCCCATCTGGTACATCACTTATGACAAGCTGCATATTCAATCCATCTCTTGTTTTTCTTCTCCACAGTAGGAGAATTATGGTAATTTCTCTCTTTATAGAGGTCTGTGAGAGTCATCAATGAAAAGTTCTAAAGCTCCCTGAAAATAATAGAATATATTCAGGGAGAATTTAGGATGGATGTATGGAAAGCTCATTTTCATGGTAAAAATGTTCAGCTTTGTTATATTTTGCTAGAGGATATAAGAAGAAACCTCTTCAGAGTTTAAAAAAGGTTTTGAACAATGTCTTTGAGAAAATATAATAATGAAACATTCACAAGTAGAGGGGCTGTATAATGAATTGGCATTCGTTTTGTGCTATTAGTGAATATATTTTTAGCGATAGTGTAAATCCTTTTTGGGGATGTGAAAGGGCAAAAGGCAGGTTTGGGGAACAGCTGGTGCTTTGAGTTTTTGCCAGTTGCTCAAATACTTGAAAACCCAGCTTGTCTCTTATAATAGCTGTGCTCTGCTGTTGTTTGGAAAGATTGTACATTGTGTTTGTCCTCTTTCATGTTTGTTACTGTACATCTGCTTTCTACTTGTTTTTTTTTTTTTTTAAAATCTGACTTGCCAAGACAATGTCAAACTTCTTACATGCAGTTTAACAGCTGTTGTCCAGAGGAAGGTGGTCTGAGCTGACCTGGAGTGATACTCCTGCAACTGCAGGGGAGGTGTGGAAAGAAAAGCAAAAATGGTTCAATTATCTCTTTCTGTACCCTACTTGCCTCTACAGCAATAACAACTGGAATAAGTGCCTTCTAATTTTAAAATAAAAGGCAGTTATGAAAGTTGTTATGGGGGGCGTGGAAGAAAAAAAAGGGAGGTGAGAGTACGGAGGGAGCATGCCTAATGTGAATTTTTAATGGACTGATCTAAATTAATTCAAGCTTCTGATGTCCTGTCCTTTCAGAATGTGTGTGAAAATCGAGTTAGATTAGCTGTGCAGTTGCTGATGCCTGTTGGGTTTGGAGAGCAGTGTCCGTTTGTGCTCCAGTCAGAGTTCAGTCCAGCCAGATGTTGCGTTTGGTCCATGTCCAATGAAGCACGCATGGATTTAGTGAGATGTTAAGTGACATCTCACCCTCTTAGTTTTCTTCTTCCCACTTTGACTCCTGCTCCCATTTTTCTGGTCTGATGCTAATGTCTCATACATTTCTAGTGCAGCCAGTTATATATATTCAGTATAGCATCTTCCTAGGTCCTTCATCTCTTGTGCCAGATGCAGCTGGTGGTTTAAAGCCAGCTGTGCCGGGTGTAGGTGGCTCCATGCAGGGAGCGGAGTTGGACCTATTTATCCTAGCTGTAAATTTATAGCAGTATTGCCTACTCAGCTGGGGTAAAATGTGTAAGAAAATGATCAACTATGATTGGTCCCAATCTTCTGAACTGATACAATTTTTTAAAATAGTAACAACATAGTTGCCTTATGTTTTCCGTTTATTTAGGGATGGCAGGGAAGAGAAGTTCCTTAACCTCCATGTTGTAAAACTGAGTGTGATTTTACTAAATGCCAATGTATTTAATACTGTGGCAGGATATCACAATGAGTATCTTGTCTAGTAATAAACTGGGGCTGAAGTGTGACTCGAAACAGGTGGAAGTCAGTGAAACTGCCATTGCCAGCTCTTTTTCTGCACCTGGTAACGTACTGCACCCCAGCCTGGTTGAGCCTGATGAAGCCCCTGTAATTTAGAGGCTTATTTTGTCCTGATTTCTTGTTTAACCTCCTGTTACATAATTTTGAAAAAATTTTAGCCTCGCTTCTCATGAATTGTCTTTTAAGAAAGATTAAGTTCATCTAACTTGAGTTGTGTGTGGTGAAGAAAAGTGTGGTAGTGCTTTGGTAGCAAGAACACATAGTGATAAGAGCCTTTTTACTTATTAATGGGTTAGTAGCTGAATAGGTCTGTAAGCATTTGATTCAGATAATTGAAGGTTTCAAATTAGCAGAAACTTATAATCGTAATCGCAAGCCTCTTTCTTTTTTTCTTCCCCTCTGATCAGGAGCAGTTAATGCATTGCTTAATCTGTTGCATATATTTACTCATCAGTGTTCAGTTTAACTTTTGGAATTAAACTTCACACTGAAATGAGGTGGATACATAATAATTTAAATGCATTCAAAAATGAAAGTTGTTGTCCCCCCCCAGCACTACTGTGTTTTAGCCTGTTCTTTAAAGAAATGGGATGTCTTGGGTTGGTCTGTCTCTCCCCTTCTAGCTCTTGAACGCATTGGACCCATTCATAAAGAATTGATGAGAAAATGAAAAAATGAAACCGCAGTTGTATGTTTTCTTCAAATGAGCTTTTATAGGCAAGGACGAACATGATGTGGAGAAGGGACTTAAATTAGTGCTCCTGGTGAAAAACATTTTGATGATGCTTGGTGTGGTAGGTGTTTCAGGAGGTAGCAGGTGATGAGCTGGGCAGCGTGCAGCCAGCTTCTGACTTTTCCCAGTGTGTTCTGTGGGGTGGTGGGGAAAAGTCAGGTAAACTGCAAAAGGTAAGAGAGGGGCCAGCTCCTTGAATGCTAGACAGAAAGCCATGGGAAGCTAGGCTCTGTTCTCCTGGACTTCTGGTCTTTTCATATAAGAATTTATGTAAGAAGGGTTAAAAAAATGAAATCTCGGGTATGAACTTGTATAGCAAAACATATTCCCAGTAATTCTCTTTAAGCAACCAAACCAACCCCCACAAACCCCCAAACCAGTAATATGGTTGCCTTGTTCATCAGAGTGTTTTACTGATGAATTGCACGTAAAAATTAGTTGCAAGGAAAGACAATTTTATGATATGTCTAATCACCCACCAGTATTTCAGGAATTCTGTTGTCATAGTTGTAGGGAATCTTTATGCCTTTAGTTTGTATGGCAGTGTTGTTAACGTTAGAGAAGAACAAAAATTGTAGCTTGTGTGTTGGAGTAATACTAAGACTTGGAATTGGCTGCTTTAGCACTGATTTATGCTCCTGTTAATTTACTACTTACTAATTACGTTTATGAACATTTTACTGCATAGTGAAACAATGCCTCATAATGACTTTTATTTCATTGTTGCAATGTGCTAGCCTGTTTGCAGTGTGATGTTGTTAGATGTTGCTCTTCAATAACCGTGAATTTCCAGTTTTTACCTATTTTTGATCAAGTTCAGGAAACTGACTGCATTGAATATTAAGTAATATTTTAAAATGCATCTGTTTATAGAGGAATATGAAACCAGAACAGAAACAAGAAGCTTTTCGGTCTAATATAAAAATTGTTCCTCTCTTATCTCTGATGTATTGTTTAAAAATTAGCAAACTCAGTCGGCCTTAAATTCTGACATATTTGAATAACTGTCTCATATTAAGAAACATATAAAATATAATTCAAGACTACTGCTTAGAAGTCATGATTCTGTTTCTTCCTGGCCTGTTCTGAAATAATCTTACAGGTAAATAATTTGCTATTTGCTAATTACTTAACAGTTGTTAGTTTTTTAGAAATGATCTTGAGAAGAAAATATTTTAAATCTTCAGAGGGGGTCTTAATTACAAAAATCATTATGCAACATTTGAAAAGCAAAAAGGTATTTTAATCACTAATGTGATTTTAATTAGAGAAATTCAAAGGTTACTTTAATTGCTGTAGTGCAATAAAAAAGAAATTTTCAGTTAAGTCTTTTCCAAAAGAACTTAATGTCCTTGGTAACACTGTAAATTCTCATACCAGAAAATTTTGGTGCCACATGGTCTTTAATCAGAATATTATTCAGAAGTAGTGCATGGACATTGAATTATCAGTGTTAAAAAAAGGTAATCATATAATTATAATTGTGTTAATGCCGTTTTAAAGAAAACTGCTTAAGAACTTCTAAAATTATATGGTCTCATTTCCCTTTTGTGGGAATTCTGTCCCACTTGGGCATCCTTGCTCTCTAAGCTTCTCTCTGCAGGATAGTGTTTTCTGTGCCCTTTCGCAACGCTTTGAGATCCCTTTTTGTATTTGTTTTCCCCATCCTAGTTTCTTTTAGTTTTCCAAGACAACCAGTTCTGACAACCTTTTGTTTTCTTAGATGAATGTCTTTCCACATCTGGCATGTTCCCAGAATCTGTTCGCTAAGTGCTCTTACCTCATTCAGATTGTCATTCAGCACCACCTGTGGAAAACCACCTTCTTCCTCACCTTGCAGCTTCTTCCTTATTGTCACCCAGCCTATTTTTGAGGCCCTTGCCCTTATCCGTCAGATGAGTTTATCATTTTGACTGAAAACTGTCAGAGCGAGGGTAGGTCAGTGTCTGGTGTAGTCAGGGGGCTGTAACGCATGGACAGTCTGCCGGTGGCCTGCTTGCCAAGGCAGCAAGCCAGCTTGCTCCAGACAGCGAACTCTCCTGCCACTCCTGTGGGGACTGCCAGTTTTTTTATAAATGCAAATGTGCACTTTAGTCCAGTGATTCTGGTACTGTAGCACGAGTCTGTGTATACAGTAAATCTTACACCAAATCCAAGACAAAAGGTGGGCGTTATTCACGTGGATTGTATTCTCTATGCTTTTCTGCGGTGCTCTTGTCATGTTCTGGCTTGGGTGCGTGACTCCAGTGCCTCGGTAGGAACTGTACAGTAGCTCACGCCAGGAATGCTGAAGCAACTCATTTAAAAGAAGAAAGGTGAAGTACATTTTGTAGGAAAAGCTGAATGTGTGCTACACAGATTCATACTTCTTAATTTCATTTTTGTAAATATAATACATATTTTTCTGTAAATTCCAGGTTGTGAGCCATGCCTTTGGTGAAAAGGAACATTGAACCACGGCATCTCTGCCGAGGAGCACTGCCAGAGGGAATTACTAGTGAACTGGAATGTGTAACGAATAGCACCCTTGCTGCTATCATACGCCAGCTAAGCAGCTTAAGTAAGTATCTGTAACTTCCTGCAAGTATTTGATTCCTGATGAAAAACTGAATAAATGAAAAGCTGTAAGATGGCTTGTTTTAAATAGCAAAATTATGATACAGGGCATTGCCACTTATGTAATATAATAATATAATGCTACTTCATTGCTTTTATGCTATTCTGTATTTTGAAGCTTATACAAGGAGAGCTTCTCTAAGATTTACAAGTGTACAAAAAAACCAACCCACCAAAACCAAACCAAACAAAAAAACCCCCAAAGAACAATCAAAAAACTATGGTATAGAAACCCAGGAATTTTTCTAAGGTGAGAGAAATTGGTGCAAGAAACAAGACTAGCACTTGAGTTATTCTTGGTGTTCAGTTGTACAAGACGAAGCCAGCAAGCTCTTCTGCCTCTTGGCATCAAATCACACATTTGACTGAAATTTCAGTTCATCTTAATGTGCTAATGCTTCTTAAGCCTTTTCTTCATATATGTGTGTGATCAATTCATATGAGTGAAATTAAGCAATTAAAATAAGCGTTCAAAAGAATGGCATTCACTGACCAAACCTCTAGGCTATTGTTGAGGCAAGCTAGAGTCAGCTCCGTAAAGAGCAGCCTACACAGTACACCTGTTAGTTGACACTACAACTAGCAGTTCTGGAAGCATGCCTGGAGTGTTTGCAAGAAGAAGAATATTTCTTAATGAATGAGAAAAGAGATTTCTTCGGAGTGTTTAACAATCTGCAGCTGTTGTTTGTGCTGGTAACTCTGGTCCTAGAAAAGAAATTATCGTTTCATCAGTTTCGTCACATTGGAAATGGAAGTAGTTTAAGGATGTAAAAAAGTCCGAATGGAGTTTAGACTATGGGTCCCACTAAATCCGGTGTTCAATTTGTGATGAAAGGAAATATGCATAGAGAAAGAGTAAAAGAAACACAGCATGTTACCGTTTCCAGCAGTCAGTGATTTGGGGATTTTCTGAGCTGGAGGTCCATCTGAATCATCCTAAGTACTGAGCATTTGTAAACTTATTGTGTGGAATTGCTTAGATGTGTTCAAACAGGGATTGCACTTTTTTTTTGCCCAATAACCTGTGGCAGAATGTCCCACAACAGAAGTTGATCTGTGTTTTCCTTTTGATACCTTCTGGTTCTTGAGTTGTGAAAAATAATGGAAGGTGATTTCATCTTATGCATTTCTGTAATCATCTGTGACTTTATTAAGTCTTTATTGTGTTCTCCTAGTGATATCTTTTCCAGGTTGGAGTGTCCTGATCTGCTAGTACTCTTTTTGGGTAGAAACTGTTTTGTATTTCTGATTGTTGTTACTTCTGCTTTAGATATATAAGTTAGAGTATGTTGGGTTTTTTTTAAGGTGGAGTGTTTTGATTATGATCTGAAGGCCTCAACAGATTTTTTTCTGGTTTATCATTAGTTCCCTAAGAATTTAGAGAATTTTGATTGCTTGCTAAGCTTTGAGCTGATATTTTTAGAGAATTTTCCAAGTGATTCTCTGATCTTTCTTGAAGAGTAGCTGCTGATTTAGTGTCTAATGTTATTTATAGTGAATTTGTGTTTGTATTGTCATTGAGTTTCAGTTTCTGTTTTATCAGGCAGTTGCTCAGTATTGACATCCTTAAGTTTCAGAAAATTGAGAAGAATGGCTAATGTCCTAATTACATTCAAGGATATCTGATAAGGCATCATTTTGGTATTGTATAATGGTTGCCAAAGTGTGGATAATACACTTTTCACTTGTCTGACTTGCTAGGAATGTGTAGCTTCCAGTTCTCCAGATCTGGTTTTGTGGCTAATCTGCCTGTTACATTGCATATTCAGATCCTCTTAGGATTGTTGCTGAGGAGCTGGCTACTTACACAATCCATGTCCTGCAGTTTTCCCTTAGCGGATTTCTTGGGTCATCAGAAGTCTCCGTAGACAGCCCTAAAGTACTTTATTAGTGTCAAGTTAAAGATCTATGCAAATAAATGATGTATCCTTTGTTTTAACAGATGAATACATGGTATTTAGTAAGTGAAATGTACCACGAGGCTTGTCCACAGTCTAAAATCCGTCATGTTTGCAGAGGGATTTTTTTTGCAGACAGCATTTGTTTTGCCTATGTTTCAAGCCAACTGGGAGCAAGGAAATGATCATAGAAAAATGCTGTACTGGAGCTAATGTAGTATGTCCTGCTGACAGCATCAGAGCTCGTTGGTGTTCCCACAGCTTGAAGCGTAGAGAGAGCAAGTACAGGTCTATCTTGCAAGTCACACTGTTTTTTAATGTTGCACTGTGAGTTCAGTGTGGATTTTAAAAACTGCCAGATCTGTGCTGTTGCGTACAAATTTGGCTAGCTTCTGCCTCTGCTCTTTTCAGGAGACATGAACAAGTTCCTATCCAAAGGGAATGTGCTCTCAGTGAAGTTTTTTTTCTATTATGTCTTCAGATTTGGGTTTGTTTGCAGCCAGCTGGCTTAGAGCACAAGCAGAGTGAGCAGTGTTCTGTATGAAACTCTGCACTTTTATATAAGGCAACAGCTTGACTAGGGGATTCACCTCCACTTGGGAGGAGAGAATCTATCTGGGATGGCACTGGGAGCATTTGCAGCCTGTACCTTTAAGTACCATGATGCTATACCCTAGTAAACAGTGTCATGGAGCAAAGGCTTTGAAAAAAGCTTCCACAAAATACTCCCTTACTTTTGGCAGTGAAGTTTGGTCTGATGGCTGGAGGACTCCAGCCAATGAAGAAAGCTGCTCTCTGCAACAGGATCCATTGCGCCATGGTTTTGTTCCTGTGTTTTGCATATCTGTATATATGAGGAAGAAATAATAAATTACATCTAATTGTCGTTGGAAGACTAAATATTAAAAACTGTATATGTACTCCTTTACTGAGCTTTTCTTAATTAGATTTCAGTCTGTACATTAACATACTCGTGTTTCAAGTTGCATTATCACTTCTTTTCCTTTCCTTTCCTTGCTGTCAGTCTTTAAATATTTTGTATTTTTGTATCTTTGGCTTCTCCATTCATTCAGATACTACCTGTCAGGCTGAAATCTTGTTTCTATATGGGTATAAACCATCTATACATGGGTGCAGAGCTACTTTCATTGACCCATATGCAAGTGATACCAAACTTTTTTGCTGTACAACTACAAATGAGGGAAGTATGATCTGTGGGGACTTGGAATACTTTTTCTTTCATGCAGAGAGCAATGTCCACCAACTTGCCTCCTAGTATTTTCTTGGGTAGATTAGCTGTTGGCTCAGATTCACTAGTTTGCATGCAGGCCTGAGCATACTGCATCCAGCTTTGTGTGACTCTGCTCTCTACCACTGCTAAATCAGGTTGAGTTGGGAAGTTAGCTTTTTTTGGCATTAGGTATCACGCTGGAGGTACTATGAGGAGGCAGATAAGAATCAAGACCTGGTCAGTAACAGCCTACCACTTTTTTTTTTTTTTTTTTAAAAAGAGGGGCAGGGGGAAGCATGATTCTAATGCTAATTAATCCAGTTACAAATGGATGGGTGGAATCACTGTCTTCTGCTTCATGTTGTGATAGAATGGTCATGTCCTGGGTGAACTCCAATTTACAAAACACCAGCTAATTGTGGGATGTTTCAGTCCTTACCTAGGACCCTGAGTGCAGTGCTAGCTCCTTGTGGGGCAGCCCTAATGTCATCTTTCTTCCAGTGTCTTGTAGCACTGACACCTGAATCCAGGTGATGACATTGCTCTACCTTTTCTCTTAGATAATGCATGTTTATGGTGTGAAAAATTAAAACCCTTTTTAGTGCACTGTAAATCTTTCTATTAACTTGAATGTGTTCTTCCATGTACTTGTGCTATGGAACAAGGAATTCAAAGGAAAGCTGTACTACTTAAACTCAAATATGTGAAAGGAAACTAGCTAAAGTAATAAACGCTGTTGTGTTTTCTGGTCTTCAGGCAAGCCTGCACCATTGTTGAATTCCTCTCCTGTTACACTACTGAGCATTTTGACTGCTGACAAAAGATACCTTTGGGGCAACGTATTCAATGTGTTAATGCATACCTTTTTATGCAGTGTGTGAAAATCAGCTGTAGTTAATTCAGGTGGTGTCTAGTCTCTGCTAGAAATGTTATAAACTGATGTGGCAAGATGATGTTTTGTGTAGTTACTGTAGAACTTGGGTAGAGGTATTTGAATTACTTGTGAAATGCTGATCTCCAGAAATGTCTCACAATGCTTGGAAATTTATTTTGTGAGCAATCAAATAATACAGCTCTATGAAGATGACCTGTGGAAGTGCTAGAAAGAGGCACTTTTGTTAATTGATATTAAAACCTGTTGAGAGTGGGGATTTGGTGAGGCAGTATCATGACTAAATTTCCTTTCAACTACTTCTGCGGTTGGAGGGAAACTTAGAAGGAACAACTGCATAATTTCTTTGGTGTTTTTTTAAAATTAATATTTAGGTTGCCTGTATGTTGCGATCACATCGTGTTTTTAAATGACTGTCTTAATGGTACCAAAATCAGCTCTTAAGTTGAAAGATACATGCTTGTAACTTCAGATAGTTTTTTCTACTTGTTTTTTGTGTTGTTTTCTATGTTACCATCTTTTAAATTAGTTTTTTACATTAGAGAAGTATTACTTTATTTCTAAAACTTACTACATCATGTTAATCAGAACAGCGTGTTCCAATATTGCTTTACCGTGTCACTGTTTTTACTGACAGGAGATTGACAACCTGTCTTTTACTTGTTTTAGAGTAGCAAGTGTTTAAAAAAAAAAAAAAGGCAGAATTCAGTATTAAAAGAAGTATGTTCCAACAAATCAACTTTATGACTTATTTTGCCTCCTGAAAGGTAACTGACAAGCACTTGTCTGCTTGACTTCTCTAGGGGTGATGTGTTTAATCCTAGAATGTGGCAGTCTTCCCTCAGCAGGCTGATTTCAATATATTAACATAAACTAACAGCTATTAAAATCTATTGATGTTTTGAGCTCTGAATACTGGTAGCCGAAGAACGTAATACCTGCTATATTTAGCTCAAGAGTTGAAAAGCTTATTTGTTCCATAGCTTGGAATAACCTTTTCATTTGCAGCAACTAAATCAAATGGGGGTTATAATTGAATCTCAACTAGCTGCTGGGAAGCACTTAGAGAACACTTTCAGTGTGAAGGTGGTTGAACACTGGCATGGGTTGCCCGGAGAAATTGTGGAGCCTCCATCCTTGGAAGTATTCAGAATCCATCTGGACACAGTCCTGGGCAACCTGCTCGCTCTAACCGTGCTTTGAGCAGGGAGTTGGACTAGATGATTTTCAACCTCAGCTATTCTGTGGTTGTGGGACTTCTGTTTTGGAGGGGGAGGAGATTAGGAGGGGTAGGCAGCACACCTTGCCCATCCACTTTCCACGTATGTATGAAGCAGAGCTTGGATACACCAAAATATCTAATGTTTTGGGTTAACTATTGGCTGATCTTATGTTTAGTGAAGAAATCTGTTCCTGGTCAAGTCCTCCACTCAAAGCAAGGCAGTCAAATTAATTTTTTTTTCATTTGTAATCACAAACAGTGCTTTCAGATACTGTTTTAGTGGTGGTGGTGTTCTCTTCCCACAACTAAATGATCCAAGAAAGGGACAGATCCTGTTGACTTTGTAAGTCTGGCTATTTTTTACTTTGAATTATGGTCTCCAGATGTTCACAGGATGGGATCTTCACTGAAATTTTCTGTAACTTTGTAACTTATGTCTGTACTTTTCTTTGTAAAATATTAAGGTTGGTTATAGGACCCAACTTAAAATGTCAACAATTGCTCTTCTTTTGGATGTCACTGTCATTTAGGTGGTTAATACATATTCCATATTGTTCCAACTATTAGACAAAGTTTCACTTTCCCCCTCCCCTCCACTTCTGCTCTTCAGAGTCATATTGATACAGGTCATAACAAAATGAGTTTAATTCAGAACTAGGGTTTTAAAATTTTTTTTTGTTTAAAAAGCATGGTTAAATGCAGAAAGCAGGATTTTGCTTTTTGCATGGAGAACTGATGGAGTGTGGATGTCTTGAGAGGGGTGTTGGCTGCAGAATTTGTGGAGGGGGAGATCTTAAATGAAGCAGCAGTATCTGGGTAGGAAGGACAGAGACAGAAGTAGGTGTGGTGCTGTCAGTTGAGTGAGCAAGAGCAATGAATTTGGGTGGAATCTGAAATTTGTAGGGGAAGTTCTGGGGCAGGAGAAGTGTTGTATCAGGGATTCTGATCCCGAGTGGCTGAGAGGTTCGGACTGGGGCAGAGTGTCAAACACCTGGTACTTTGGGAAGTTTAGGAAAGGAACGGGCATGCACAAGGATTTGTGGACCAAGAGAGGATTGGGTTTATCATGTGGCACTCCTGTCCACTGTAGCACTTTTAGGGTAGGGCCTGAGGCTACAGATCTGAACTGGACTGTCCACTCTTATAGTGATTTGAGAAAATACAGCAGCTGAAAGGGAGGCTGAAAAGGTTGTAGACTTCTCTTTTGTGCTATATGGAGTCCAGACTGGCCATGGGTAAATGTGGTCAGTGCTGTCTTACTCAGTCCCTCAAGTGACTCCAGTGACAGCAACATATATACAGTGAGCATTTGTAGAGGTAAGTGGGCTGCCTTGCATGAGGATCCTGGTTTTTATCTGCTTCACTTTGCCTTCATTTTGAAGTTGGCTTGTGTTCATGCTTATAATTAAATCTTAATGACTACGGGTTGCAAGATTTCAGATTTCAAAATTTACTTCAGAAGCTTTTATGGACAGCAGTAACTTTGATGGGACTTTATTTTCATCAGAGGCAGGCTTTAATGATCAGTTGTGCATCAGTTGGCAGTAGTTCAGCTACATAAGGATTAAAATTTGAAAGTCTTCCTGTTTTTTAAGTAGAATACTAACCAGGATGTCCAGGAAAACAGACTACAGGTGGCATTTATGGTATATTTTGAGATTTTTGTACAAATCTGTTGCCCAGAATTTTGCTGAGTAACAAATTGCACTGTTATAATCCTACAGCTACTGTGTTTTATTATAACTTCGTGATATTGAAGGCATTTGTCTTGTGTTTTTTAAGCCTTTAGCAAAGGGATTTCCCTGTCTATTTTCTTACACAGGCAAACATGCTGAAGACATATTTGGCGAATTGTTTAATGAGGCCAACAGCTTCTACATCAGAGCAAATTCCCTTCAAGACAGAATTGATCGCCTTGCTGTCAAAGTTACCCAGCTGGATTCAACAGTAGAAGAGGGTAGGTAATTGCATGAAAGCATTGAGCCAGAAGTGATGTTAAGACCACAGTATTTAATTACACAACAATCTCTGTCTTATCAAAGTAATCCTGAACCAATACTTCATCTTGTTTTCTCAGTAAGGAAAGCTGGGGAAAATCATGTTAGAGCGAGAAAAAATATTCTCCAGTCGTATAACTGTCTTGATTTTTGACTTAGTGTTACTTCAAGAAGCCCTTGTAGTAATGGAGTCATTAAGCTGCCTTTTTCACAGGGAAAACTTGTAGTTTGTGAGTGTAATAAATCGGAAGTGAATAAATCTAGATCTTGCTGGAAATAAGTCAGAATATCGGAAGACATTTGAGATGGTAGATCTATTTATTTCAGGGTAGGGTGGTCACAAACTGTGTTAGTAGTGTCTGTTCTGTAGTCAGCTAAGATCTTATAATACTCTTTACCTAAATGAGGCACTGCATGTTTCCATCAACTAGGTGAAATTCTCTAGGGACTTCTAGTCACTAGAAACAGTATTTCCTTTAAAATGCTGTTATGTACTCACTTGCTGACGTGTTTGGTCATTCACTTCATAAATACACAGTAAAACCAAAGGATTTAAGTAACATCATTACATTGTTCAAAAGCGCTTATTTGGGTAAGTAAAACATGTTTCTCTGTCTGGCTCTAAAAGCTGTAATGTGCATGTTTGCTTCCATGTTCATTTACATGTCTGAGCCAGCCACTGCATGTACGCCCTGTTTAGATGATTCCTGACATTTAATAAAATGTAAAAGCTTGTTACGTCAAGGCAGTAGTGTAATATTTACTCAGTAGTAGTTAATGCTACTTGTGATATGTTTAATAGTACTGTTTATATGTTTTATATATATCATGTAATATTTATATTTGCATAGTTTATGTATTACATTTAATACTACTATTTATGCCAATATTAAATGTTACTGTTGATATCTAATAGTGTAATCTTTAGCCTTCTGTTTTTAGCTTGTTACTGTCTGAAAGTTATTACATGTCTGATTTTTTTCTGGTTTTGGAACATGTTAACTGGTAGAGTATCACAGTTGATACTAGCACCTTTCTTTTGATGTCTTGGATGTCAAGAGCTATATGGGAACATAAACTAAGCTATTATGGGTTCACTATTCAGCCTAGTTTTTGAGGCATGTTGTGGTGGTAATATGAGCAAACTAGATAATATTCATATGCTGTACTTGCTCCGTGTTGAGGTGGATCATGTCAGTCTTCATGACTTCTAAGTCCCAACATTTGTGGAAGCGCAGTTCTCATCAGAGGTTGTTTTTGCTTTTGTTTCTTTTTTTAACGTCTAATTTGTATTATGCAATACCTTCTGGCTAGTTTCCAGAGTTTGGAGAGTAATTAAAAGCAGCCTATTGGAAGGGGAAACTAGTGTATGGACTGAGAATTTAATTAGTTTTTATTTTAAATTGACAGCAGTTACTACTCTTGCACTGCTAATCGTCTTTCACATTAAGAAGCTATATATAAAAACTGCTGTCACTTTAGTGTCAATAGGAAATTTTATTAGCTATTTAGCTGTAGAAGTTGAAGTCTTTATAATAATTCATTGTACTGTTATTAATGCTCAGTATATTTCTGGGTAGTTAGTTTTAATTGCATCTGTGATTTCTTACATTCTTAGGTATAAATATATAGTGTATCTATAAAAATATTTTATGTATATAAATAATACTACAGTTGAAAAAACATTTTAAAATAATAGTTTTTAATAGCACATAAATAGCTTACATTAAAAAGCTCCAGAAAAATGGGATTTTTGCTCTTTTGGATGTTACATTCTCGTTTGAAGGAAGGCAATTCAGAGAGATACATCTGAAAAAACTGCCTGAAATACCTTACTGGTTTACTTACAGGCAGGTTTAAATAAAGTGGTTTCTCAAAAATGATGTTTTGATGCTTCAGATGACATGGATGGGAAATGACAATTTGGAATGAAATATTCTGTTTCTAATTTTTTTTGCTATTTTAAAAGCTACGGAAGAATCTAAGTGGTCTTGGAGTGAGGGGCAAGACCTCAGCACAGATAACAAAAATAGTTGGGTAGAGAAGTCTGAGTGGGGTTTGTTTTCCATCGTGACAAAGGATAACAATGTACCTTACAGGGTCTGTATCAAACTTCATGCCTTTCTGGTTTTGCAGGTCATCAATATACTACATTTTTGCCTCGTACTGTTCAGTTACCATGTGAAGTTCTCACAGTTTGTTCTCAAGACTCAATAACTTAGACGAATGGGCAAAAAAATTAGATGAAATGTCAATGGGAATAAAAAGAAAACAAGCCAGTGCATTTTGTTTGCACTACTCCTACAGCTTCCGCTGTTGTAAAACAGTTGGATCAATTCAAGAAATGGTTACTGTCATTGTAAATAAGCCAGTGAAGACTTCAGTGCTCTGTTCAACTGCAGTCAAAAACCTGTATTTCAGACTGTCTAAGAATGGAAGATAATGTGGAGAGCTTACTGCCATCTTTAAATTGTGATTGGCATAATCTGGATCTTTCTAGCAATGGTCACTCCATCTCAGGAAAATTTACATTAAGAGTGAAAGAAAGTCCTGCTAAAAGTGACAGGAACAATTAAAAGCAACTTAAATCTTTCATTTAAAAAGAATGAATGAAGAGGCTAGTATTGTTTCCCTCAGAATTGTGTATGTGAAAAGATAAAATGGCAGTACATTACTGGACTGTATAAAGAAGGTTAAGTATTTCTCTTGATGGAGAGATGAGGAAAACTGAAGATCAAGGGATGCTCAACTCAAGGATTTAAAAAATGTGAAACTCTCTCTTGCAGGAGGTTGTGGAGGCCATAATTTAATTAAACTTAGAATGTGGTTGAATGTGTATGGATACCACATGTAACTGTAAAACATGCTGTGTCAGAGGAATACCAGACCTTGTGTTTCAGGCTTGAAGCCAGTCTTTCTGCTGTTATAAGTCCAGCTTAAACCTCAAATAAGGGGAGCTCATTGGACATCTGCATGTTACAAGATTCTTGCATCATCTTGCAAGACACAGTCCATGGTCCCATTACTTTAAGTGAGGTTCTGGACCCAGTGGGACTTAAATCTGATTTATTGTGGTAATTCTTATATGCCTTTGTGATTAAATATCATGATTATCCACTAAAGAAAAATCTTTCAGTTTTCCTTCTATATTTTGCTGAAAGTATTTTAAATAGCTAGTGTAAAATGGACTTTGTTTATCTGCTTATGTTAATTTCAGGCCTGTGATAAATGTATTTTTGTTTCTAACAGTATCGTTACAGGATATCAACATGAAAAAAGCATTCAAGAGCTCAACAATTCAAGATCAGCAGGTAGTTTCAAAGAACAGCATTCCTAACCCGGTGGCTGATATTTATAATCAGAGTGACAAACCACCACCTCTGAATATTCTTTCACCTTATAGGTATGGAAATATTGTTTATGTTCTCTTACTTTGCCCTTTATCTCCTAGTTGTAAGCAGAGAATAATTACAGCAGAAGGGAAAAGCTGTATTGGTTATTGAGATTTGTTTTTTCAGGGACTTCCTTGTTCATGGAAACAAAAATTGTTATTACCACACTTAAAATCATAAGTTGTTCCTGACAAAAACCATCATATTTCGGCATAAGTGTTACATGGCAGCACAGGATCAAAGAGGAAGGGCCATTGATTATGTAAAAAGTGAAAAAAAAATTAAAGATAGAGTAAACTGCTTGCTTTGGTTCATTTATCCAGAAAGCTGGATTTGTTGCTTTTGCCTTCCCTGTATTCTCCCTCTTCCCCCCAACATATACACATGTGTGCCCGCACACAGTCTTTACCTTTTCCTGGTTACTCATTGGTGAATAAAAAAGCAGCAAGCAGGACTTTGTTTCCTGTTTCCTTTTAAGTTTATTGTTGTTCATAAAAGGAGTATAACTTGTCTGTCAGAAGGGTTGTGAACAATATGCTTTTACTGTGTCCTTCAACTTTTGAGAGGTACTAGGTTGAGTGCCTGCTTTACATAGTTGTCTCACAATCTGCAGTAAATAATTTGAAGGTTTTTTTTAGGAATGACATAGCAGAGCATTTGCAGTGTATTTAATTTTTGAGAGCTTTTACTTGGAAGGTAAAATGGTTAGATTTATAGCTGAAGGACATGTTTTTGTCCGTAGCAGCGGCAAATGGTGGCGTTTGTTTATAGGCATCCAGTTAGCAAGAGTTATCGATCAGCTGTGATGCACAGCTATGTCCTAAAATGTATTTGGATGACAGTGTCAGTGACCTGTTTTATTAGGGATACTTTGGTGAAACTTATTTAAATTATATTTCTTACTAAGTCTTTTACATGTGCTGAATTTAAATTATTTGTGTTTGCCTTGGACAAGACTTAAACTTCACATTGTAGTCTGACCAAAGCTGGAGGGGTGGAAAAATGGCCCCAGTACCCCCTTCAGTAGGTTAGATGTTTGTAGTGAGGAGATCTAGTGCAGAGAAAGTAAGGGGTTTATGGCCATATGACCAGACAGTATACAAGATCTGCTTTTTGTACCCTGCTGCAGTGGTTGTAAGGTTTCCATGTGCTGGATCTCCATTGCTCTTGATCTTGCTGGTAGAAATTAGTACTCAGCTGCCATCAAAATTTGCCCGGCAAGAAGTGAGGACCCACAGCCAAAAAGGACTCTGAAGGACAGCAGTTTAGCAAGCTTTATATGCTGTCTGGACCATGACAGCTGCCCTGCCATGAGACTCCCCCTACACCCGTTGCTTTCCAGGAGTTCGGGATATTAAAAGATTCCCTATATCCAGGCCAAACTAGGAATTGATAGCATGCCTTTTTTGTGGCTTCTTAGTCTGGGTGTCCCTGGCTCCCGCTGCCAATTGGAGCTGGCAAGCCCAGATCAGCTCTGTCTCAAACCCTCCTAGAATAGTTGCTACCCCTTTCCTAGCCCTTCCCCTAGTGAGAAGAGTCCCACTGAGAACAGCGACTGTCTTGTGCTTCCTGTCATAAGGGCGAAGGTACTCAGACCTACCTTGTTCCTCAGTTCAGATCTTAAGACCCATCTGGATTGAGCCAAATACTCCTTTTCCAGTTCTTTTGAGACAGTTGAGTTCTATTCTTATGCTCCTCTGTCCCCTGTGCATCCTGTCTTGGCACTGATCTTGCAGCACCAGTGAATTCCGTTCCTGTGAGCTGACTGATGCCGGAGCCTAGTCAGCTCCTGCTGAGCTCTGATGAGGCATAGCCTGGGAGTATGCCTCCCAAAAGGCTGTGGCTTCCACACCTTTCCCCTGAAATTCTTGGCATGAATCAAGCTGATCATAAGCTGTAACTACCAAGAGCAGCATTTAACGCACTTGGCATGCTGTCATTCTATAATGCCAAAAAGATGAAGCTTGGATGATCGTCGAAGGTGAGTTTTGTTGGTTTGAAAAACATTAATTCATGTTTTCTTAGCTTTTCTTCTACTGTATTTCCAGGGATGATAAGAAAGATGGATTGAAGTTCTATACTGATCCTTCCTATTTTTTCGATCTGTGGAAAGAAAAAATGTTACAAGATACTGAAGATAAGCGAAAAGAAAAGAGGAGACAAAAGGTAAAAGCAGAAACATAATAGCAAATGTATGTATTGCAGTTTTGTGTACAGTTGTCCAGGCATAAAAATTGCTAGGTCATACTTAGTTTGTGTGCATGGAAACACTATTCCTTCTTATATGTGGCTGTAGATTCAGTTGGTTCAGTTTTTATAGCTCATACTGTTTATTTTAAGAAGCTGGCAAACTGAATTTTAGGAGTACTGTAGTTATCTTCCAAGATACTTTCTTTAATCCTTTGCCAGTATCTGCTTATTAGTCCTCAGCAAAATGGCCCTGTTGTTCTTTGGAAAAAGACACTGTGATTTTGGCAGGGGGCAGGGGAATTTGAATTATGGTTTCCTTTATTTTCATAGTTCTTTATCCAGCAGTATCAACTCCTGTAGCAAAACATAACTTATCCAGAAATAAATATTTTGTTGTTTTTTTAATTCCTTGATAGTAACTCTTTACTTTTTCTACACCTGTTACAAGTTAGTAAGATAATACACAAAATTATTCTGCAGTTCAGCAACAAGAGAAGATTAATTTTAGGAGTAATATTCTCTGTTTCCTTTAAGTTTAAAACCAACAAATAAAGGCTTTTTCATAGAAAAGTGTCTTCAGTCCTTCTGGAATATCTTCAGCAGTTTGATCCAAGATGTGTATTCTGATGCAATCAAGATTTTCTTCATGGATTTTAGTTTTGAATGAAGAAATTAGTTGCTACTTCTGCAGCTTCTTTGCCGTCAATGTTTTTATCAAATCTGAGGGCTTTAAGATTTTTGCAGATTATACTGAAAAAAAAAAAGTTAAGAAGGAAAGTTTTAAGCAATGACTGCCTATCTTATCTGGCAGAAGGTGCCCTTGTAGATGGGTTCAGTGAGAGATAAGGGATTTAAAATAAAAGTCCAAACAGGATGCACAGACTGCTCAGAGGAAAAAGAAGGAAGCTACTTAGTTTTCAGTACGTGTACACACAAACATACACATATATATCATATATACTAGCATATCTATACATGTGTATATATAAGCAGGTATCATAATATATGAGCGTATATACATGTATTATACATGTGTATATACATAATGTCTAATACATGAATATACCTGCTAACATGTATTTGGGTATATACATCATGTGTGGTATATATGGTACCTGCTTAGAAATCAATTTGTAGGGCATGGCTGGGAAGCTTTACTATTCTGTTTTTATAAAATTCTATTAATTCCTTGTTCCTGTTGCTAGACAATACTTTCTGAACACAATATTTTTAGACAAAACATGAAGACTTGTTTTAACTAAAATATTTTGTGAATTCATGATTTTAAAAGTTTTGGAAGAAATAAAGTGGGTCTTCCTGTTATGAGTATAAGTCAAAAATGTTTTCTGTTTTGACAGGTATCTCAGTATGGAAATATTAAGTAGAGTTTAAAAAGCTGAGTAAATATTTTCAGTAGAAGTTACTGTCTAAAGCTAAGTATTGGAAAATATTCACTTGGTTATTTCTGTAATCATATACAAATGTATATGCAAGGTTATAATCCTACCGTATTCTCAGTGTGGTAAGTCACAGAGCTGATTAAAAGACTGGAAATAGTTAAAGCAGCTTTCATTCTCTAGTTTAGTTTTTTTTTTAATTTCATTCAGTATTTCTTTATGAAAAACATATAGGGATAATTGTACCCTTCAGGGTTTTTTTTTTTCCTCCCACCATTTTCCCTTCAAATTTAGATCTTTTCACTAGAGAGAAGGATAAAAAGAAACTATCAACTGCTATTTTTTTCATTCTGATTTAATATTAAAAAGAAAAAAATACAAACGCTTTTTAAAAATATTATAACAATATTGCTTGAAAATTTTTGATAGCTTTAGAGAGATTTTTACAAAACCACTTTATGTATAAACTTGCTTTTAGAATGTATTTTAGGCAACACATCTCACTTATTTCCATCCATGGTATATTTTTGTAGATTTTAATTGTCTTATTACAGTCTACAAACTCAATTCCAATCATGTAGGATTATAGACATACATCACAGAAATACCCCCTGGTAAATTCTACCTGAAGTGCTATTTGATTTGATTAAATATATAACAGACCAACTAAGAAGAAAGCAGCATAGATTTGAGTTTGCATGGATACGTGTGACTTTGTGACAGGAATAAATATGGTTTCCAGAAGTTGGGGTGTAAATGAGCTTTTTATCGTCTGGAACCTTTAGAGGCCTGGAGAGTTTGGGTGAGATGTCTCACAGGCACCGTTCATTCCACAGGTGGCTTAACAGACTGTCATTTTCTTTTGTTCTTGTCCTTATGATAGCAGTGACGAGGAATGAATCCAGAGCATCTATTAACAAGTTTGTGGCTGAAGTTGTATTTTGAATCTGCTAAGTGAGAATTCCTTACACAGTTTACACTCTAGAGAAGCACAAAATATGAAAAACTGTGCGGGTGAAACAGATGTGTATTGTTTAGCAAATTATAAATGAGACATCCAAATGCACTCCTACTCAGCTGACCGAATATAGCTGGTTTTTAACCTCAATTTTTCAGGTGGTCAGTGAAGCCTGAGTACTCCTTGCACCAGAGAAATCAGTTTTCCAATATTATTTTGGTAATTTGCCTTAATGCTTGAGCTGTTGCAGCAGCAGGTTTGTGAGAAGTTTCATTTTCCTGCCGAACTTCAAATATCATACTTATTTACTGTTTCTGTGTTCAGGTTAACTGAAGAAATCTAACACAGGTTTTCTCTGATTTGGCTTTTTCAGGTGAACTTTTTCTCTGAAGAAAACTGTAATTTTAATCTGTGATGTAGTCTCCGGTTTGTTTTTTTTTTTTTCTGTCAAACTCTCAGTAGATCAGTGTCTTAAGAGTTCAATGAAATTAGTTTTGACTTGTGCATATATCAGTAATATTCTGAATTGAATGACCATAGTAGACTAGTTGTTAATTATTGGTTAACCAAAGGAAAGTTGTTCTACTTTACTTTTTATTGTTCCCCATGTTTTCTGAGGAATAATTAGTTATTTAAATAAGTAGAAATCTTTAAATTAGGAGGGCTTGCATTTCAAAAACTATTCTTAATGATGTGTGAGTGATAGGATCTTGTAAATTTGTGAAGTCAAGAAAATCCTTCAGGCTCATGCTTCCAGTTTTTTGAAAGTATTGCAAATACTTGCTGAAGCTACTTTCTGTTACTAGCTCTTATTCTTTATTAAGACGCTTGAAATATCATTTGCTAACTCTTGATGCAAATATCAAATTTAAAATTAACTTAACCCTGTTTGAGGACTCTAATATGTTCGTTGAGTTTGCTGAAATCACTTCCTGCCAACAGCTGAATGACGTACCTGTTTTCTGGCTTAACCTACAGCATCCACTTGTCTGCCACAGCTTCTATTACACTTGGTTTAAAGGAAGTAACTCTTCTTAATGTTGCTTAACTTTCCTAAGAAATTTCTAAATGTAGTTATTTTGAAAGGCTTCAGCTCCCCTAGAACTCTGTCATTGCCCTAGGTACTAAAACTAGAGCTATCACCATTGTTTGTCAAGGTAATGAAAGTATTACTGGAAGAACTTAAAACTGCTCTTAGAGGTATATGTAGTTAGAGGTATATATAGTTTTGTCAGCTGCTAGTAATTGGCCTGCCCCACTGTTTTGGAAGAAATTGAATGTTTTAGAGATGTATTTATATAATAATTAATAAAAAAAAAATCACTGTTTGAGTAAAAAGGGTTCCAGCATATTTATTCATTAGCACACTTAGAGATTCTGGTCTGGAACAACCTATCCAACTGAAATCTGATCCAATAAAAACAAACTAAGCTTTGTGTTTATTTTATATTGTTTATTTATACATGCATATGTAGCAACCTTTTTCATAAAAAACATAGTCATCTCTTTAAAACCAAACTTTTAAATAGGTGGTTATATGTAAGCAGTCATGTAAGCACTCCTGATTGTACAGGAACTGTATCAACATGGTTGTCTTCTGAGCAGCATCATACATTGGTCAAAAGGTGGATATTTACTTCATCTAGAAACTTCCAAGAAATACATAGTTGTGACCCTTAGAGGATGGAGTTACTATTCTGTGAGAAGAGAAAGCTAAAGTGTATTTTCAGTTAACCAAAAGGCTTACTTGTACTTTCTTCTCAAATCTAGCATGGCTGAGTAACAAAATCCTAGTAAATGAACCAGGATAAAAGTCAGAAATTAAAACAAATTAAATTTTGGAGCAATCAAATGAAAAAGACAGATGTCAAGCCTTTAAAAATCATATATTCAATGATTGCAATTAGCAAAAATGTATATATTTAAAATAAAGCATGACTGAATCTGTTTCCCTTCCGCTTCAGTTAGCGTATTGGGAAATTTTTATGTGAAGAAGTGGTATCAAAGGAGAAAGTAAAGCCTTGCATAACCTGGATAAAGGGTGTGATTCTAAAAAGTTTGGGGAGGAAAAAGATTTTATAGGAAGTAGTTAAGAAGGAAGATGACAATCTTTACTTAACATGCATCAGATCAAAAACCTACTCACTGCACAGGCCAGGAATGAGCAAGTGTTGTTGGAACATTTGGGTGCTGAACTTCAAAAAGACTTTTCTCTGTCGTTCTTAATGTTAGCAGATGCGGATCAGGAAGTCCCTCATGCGGACATGCATGAACAAGCAAGTGATCCAAAACAAGGGCAAACAAGCCATTTGATGGATTTTTGTTAGTTGTATAATGCCAAATACATTATTTCAGAATTATTAACTCAGTACTATTTAACAGTTGGAGTACAATACCTGTGTTTGTGGTGTGCTTTTTTCTTTTTGGCGAGACTGGCTTTCCAACTATTATCCCTTACTTTGAAGGTAGAGATTCTACAACAAAATGCTTGCATATCGGCATTTTACTGAACTCCTAAGTACAATTGAATGACTGCATTCTTGGAATATCAACGTAATTCTTTCCTGAGAAACTATTTTTCTAGCAGCCAAAAGCCTAATACCAACTTATTAATAAATAAAACATGATTAACCTATTTATGAATTAGTATTCTAAGATATGGGCTCTAAAGCTGATTAAAAAACATCCAATGCCCTCATAAATGTTCAGAAAAGGAGTAGCACATAAATACCCTTTTCAGTTTGGGTTGAGCAAACACGTTTATTTTTCTACTGAAGCACCAGTAAGGCTTTTCTATTCATACTGAGTAGTCAGAAGTAGGTGAGGACAACATTTCAGAGGTGTGAAAGCAGTGAGTCCCACTATTAGGAGAAGTTACTGATAGATAAACACTGACGTTGATTGAGCTTGAAATTCTATAGAAAGATTTAAAAAAACTAAACACACTGATTTGTCATGAAGCTATCAAGCTGTAATATATTACTGGCCAGAGTATTACTGACACATTGCAGAGAGGATTAGTGTCATTCATTTTTAGATAAGATAATGGGAAACAACAATGAGGAAAAACTAGGAGGAGTTTTGGTAGTTAATCAGGTCTAAGAAGGGAGAGGAAGTTAAAACAAAAGACCAAACAAAAAATAATTTCATGTAGACTATGAAATAAGAAAGTGTTTCTAATTTTTTCCATACTTCCCCAAGGCTTCAGGTGATTGTGACCCTAATGAATAACCAAAATAACCCTGAGCACATTTAACATATTCTCATAAGATTGATTTGCAGGAGAAGGAAATTACAAGTGCTTCAGGACAGTCTAAATAAATGACGTATGATGTCATAAGAAGTTAAACTTTCTGGCTTTTAAAATCAGTCACATTTCTGAATTGGGAAAAACAGTAGGTTGGTATCATACTAGCATGTTCCTGCAGAAGAAGGGCAAAGCAGCAGTCTTACTACTAATGAGCTTTATAGCATAAGGAGATATTCTCATTTTCAGTGCAGAGAAATTTTTTGAAGACTTGGCTTCATCTGTAAATCTGGTCTTATTTTCATGCACTCTAACTGCGTTTTAACCAGCTTTTTTCCTTTCCTTTTTTTCTCTCTTTGCATGCTTTATTTCTTTTGTTTGAACATTAGGAGCAAAAGCGTATAGATGGCACCACCCGTGAGGTGAAAAAGGTTAGAAAAGCCAGGAACAGACGCCAGGAGTGGAATATGATGGCGTATGACAAAGAGCTTAGACCTGACAACAGGTTGTCTCAAAGTGTGTACCATGGAGCATCTTCCGAGGGATCACTGTCCCCAGATACTAGGTCTGTTTACAGCAAAGCTGTTTGTTATACCACAGTTCTGTGTTCAGAAATACTGAGTAGAATTAGGTGTTTTTGCAGGTTGGGAATAGTTAGAATAGACAAAACATACAATGCATGTTTTAAAGTTCTTCTGAAAATTATTTAAAAACATAACAAATGCGGTAATGATTTTTTCTTCCTCAGCTTCAGATGAGCATTTGTCATCATAATGTTATACACCGTAGTGAAATAAGTGTTTGCTGCATGCTTTATATTTGATCTTGAGTAGTTGTAGTTACAAAAGCATTTAAGCCTGCGTCTACTAGATAATGTCAGTACCTCTTCATTTGTGTCTAGTTTGTCATGTAGCTGCTGATAGCTTAATAAATATTTTTGTGATCTACTCAGTCAAGCATACTTTTGCCTCTAACAGAATGCTTTAATGGGGGAATAGTTCAGCTTTATTGACATTGTATTTGTCTAAAAAGCAAGCTACAAAACCAGATGCAACATTATTGCTTGAAATAGCATAAATCTCTGCTTAGAGACACACAGCAGAAGTCATCTTTGTTGGCTGAGATTCCCTTTGAGCTCAGTGGGAGTTACCTTCTGGTGTGCATGGAAGTCTGATTTTCTATTTTTTTATTAAGCTGGTCTCCATAGAGGATTTTCCCACATATTTTATTTCCTCTGTTGTGGTTAATTGCTGGTAGTAATGTTAGGAATAAATAGAATCTTCTGGAAAAAGCGTGTGACAATTGAGTGTTCAAATTGTTGAATGGGTAGGTTGAGGAAGCAGCCACCACTGCAAAAGTGCGGACTGATACCTTTAGTCTGCTGTCCAGTGGAGGTTAATTAAATTAATTAAATTATTAATTAAAAAAAAATCTGCTCAGAACTTTGTAGATGTAGTGTTTTGGTCTTTGTGAAGAGTGATCATTTTGTAATTGAAACAAAAAAAATAGAAAGAAAATTGCTACCACTGTTTCAATAATTTATTCAGACGCCTTATTGCCAGTTTGGTTTTTTTACAGTTTCTAATGCAAAACGTTGTCACCTTTTTGTCAGTCTGTAATGTTTCATTAAGACTATGCTTTCCATAGGTTGATCTGATAGAATGGCATTGATGTTCAGCTGTCAAGTGCAAGATGTGGGTTTTTTCATCATGAGTTCTGCGTTTCACACATTTTGAGTCTTTCTCTAGCCTTAACTCCTTGCTTCCAGGATTGCCAAGTTTTAAATAATCATATTGAAGTAATTTGTTTTTATCTCCCAGCAATGTCAACATGTATTTGACTGTTTGCAGATATCCATAGTATTTGCAACCTGTAGGATTTTTTTAAGCAGAAATTGTAGACTGCATCATTATGTTGGATATAGATGTTGTGGTATGACAGATATCTTGTACTTAATATAATCCCTTCACATTTTATAATGTACTGAGAAGTTTAAATTTCAGTGAACCAAATATCAGTGATCGAATCCTGAAATCTGCATTTTTACATGCATGAAGGGTTAATTTTGTGAGTGGTAGTGAGGTGGAGAGAAGGCTTTCTATTTTTTGCCTTTGGGTAGT
The DNA here is from genome assembly GCF_000737465.1 of Haliaeetus leucocephalus. Lineage (NCBI taxonomy): Eukaryota > Metazoa > Chordata > Aves > Accipitriformes > Accipitridae > Haliaeetus > Haliaeetus leucocephalus. The sequence goes on from NW_010972787.1 coordinate 4,431,952, forward strand.
CTTAACTGTAGGAACTAAGCTATTAAAAAACTCCCATGCATATAGAAATGAGTACTGGTTTCAGAGACATTTTTATGCTGTCAGCTACTGCATGAGCAGTTTTACAAATAAGGTCCTAAAGAAGTGTATTTGGCTATACTGTGGTTCTTTTTTAATGCTAAAGTAAAAAAAAAAAGCTCATGTTTCTTCTCGTTTGCTAGTTGTAAGACTTGGGCATTGAACATTGATGTCCAAGTGTCTGGACTGTGGCAATTTACAATGTATTTGTTATACTTATTGTACTTTAGAGAGAGAAACACAAGCTGAATCCAAACAGAAACCAGCAAATTAATGTGAGAAAAGTAAGAACAAGAAAAGAAGAGTGGGAGAGAAGGAAAATGGGCATTGAGTTCATGAGTGACGCAAAGAAAATGGAACAGGCAGGAAGCATGAAAGAGGACAAAATGCCCAAAGGGTTTGTCATTTTGTTTTACTCAAAGCCCTGGCTTTTTGTTGCTTACCTTGCTTCCAGTCTTACAGATAATGCATCAGTTTACTGTGTTCACTAAAAGCCAGGCTGCACGATTGTTCATTACTAAAACAACTGCTTGCAGTAATGGGATGAAGAGATCCTTTTGCTCCCTCTCTTGGGCTTATTTGACAGAGCATCCTAGACTTTGTATCTTTATGAACTCTCTGCTCAACTAATATTTACATTTCCCAGTTTCTCTAAGCCTTTCCAGCAAAATTAATTATATGAACAAAATAAAAAGCATTTTCTAACTTTCAAAATTGGTTTTCTCTGCTTTGGTAAAATATATTTTTCTGCATAATTGCGAGTGCTTGCAGTATTGCTTTCCTTTTTCTGCTGCCATTGTTAACTTAAGGCAGGCCTGATAAGTATTATCATTTCAAACAATGGACTGTCAAAATCATTGACAAAAAAAATATGCCTCCTTCTAGCTACTAAATAAGTCTAAACTCTGGAGAAAGCTCTGAATTTTTTGGCCCTTTTAAAAGTCTGCATTATAGGAGGACATTCTGCATGCAGCTAGTATGCTGAAATATTGAAAACATTCAATTTCAGTCCTTTTATGCTGACTTGTCAGACTAATTTATTTTCAAGTTGGGTTAAGCTGAACCATGGGTTTTTGTTGCATTTGTTCTTGTGCTTTCTGTGGGCTTACAAGGGAATGGTGCTTGATAATCTGGGAGTCCTGTTGCAAGAAAAATAATTCTGATTGCATTCTTTTTAGCTTTTCTTGTGAGCTATTTAGATAATACCATGTTACACTCACATAATCTGTTCTTCTGCATCCATTTACTTTAATTTTAGGTCCCATGCATCTGATGTTACAGATTATTCTTATCCTGCTACTCCGAATCATTCCCTCCATCAGCAGATAGTAATGCCTTCATATGGAACAGGAGATGGTCCACAGTACATGGCAACATCCCAAAGCCATGAGCATGAATACAGACCACCTTCCACCACTGTACGACATGCTACTTTAAACAGACCTCAGCAACCACCTCCACCTCCACCCCAGCCTTCAGATGGCCAACATAGCTCAGTACCTGTGGTACCAGCAGAATATGGGTAAAACTCCTGATTTATTCCAGTGGATTCTTGACAAAACTAGAGGGATGCATGTTTTTCATAACGATCATAACATACAATGCATACACACAAGAAACCCCAAATACATTAGTTATCTCCCTGGGGAGGACAGAAAAAAATTGGTATAATTTCTATGTATGAACTGAATTTTAAGTAGCAGTGAAAGCAGAAATAATGAACTGTGTATTGAATGTGGTGAAATCAATATGCTTGTAAAATATTACAGTTTCCTAATATGATATTAAAAAGGGGATAATTTTTCCTTTAAAGCTGAAAATAGTTACAGCATAATTTGAGTAATATTTTAAACTTTAGAAAGCATTCAGAATAAGTATTGCCGAAGGTGATAAACATGGCAGTATGTGTTGCATCCCTGAAATTACTTTTTAAAGGAGTTTGACAGAATTGGAAGGGATCTCCTCAGACACAAGATCAAGTTCCGTAATGCCACAGACATCTCCATAATTCAAGATATGAATTTATTGAACTCCTATGTAGATATTTGGCCTGAATGCATTCTGAAGGAAGGCTTGCTCCAGAGTACTGGCTCTCTGATAGCAAGAAAACATGTGTTTTCTAAGCAGTCTGTGCCTGTTTGTTCTTTTGCTTAAATAGCTTAAACTTTCAACTTGTAACCCCAGGAAAATTGTAATCATTCTTGCCTGTGTTGTTTTAAACTGAGCAAGCCAAGCTTCTTCAGCCTCACTTGATGCATCTTGGAATAGCATTTGCCCAATTCATGACTGTATCATGCTGTAGATGACTCAGTTATGCTGTGATTGACTGCTCCAACCTGCATTTTCTCTGTTATTTCCAGTTTATAACAGAAATACTTGTGCTTAGTCCCCAGGTACATGACCATTGTCAGTGTATCACAGTTCTGATACATTGACATGTATCACTGAATGTCATCAGTAACTTTCCTTCAACTCCTGTCTCCTATATCTAATTCTTTACTTCAAAACTCTTACATTAACTCCCATTTTTTCTGCTTCAGAATTCTTTTAATGACACTTTAACAGAAAAATTAGCTCTTCCCTGTTCTTCCTCCTTAAAGTATCAATCAAATGTATCAATTTAATTAAATAATATTTAAATTGATAAACTTGACAAAAGCAACACATGAGATGCATGATATACCTTTGGGTGAATCTTTCTATTCATACTTTCCATTGTCCTCCATGCCTATGTCTTTTATTATCTCTTAATATTTGTTCTAACACTCAGTCTTCTATGGAAGTGGTATGTGTAGTCTGCAGTTTTCTTGGTCCATTCTTCATCATAGACATTGTATTTAATATTCTCACAGAGTAGTTGTTTAGTAATAAATACAGCTTTATACTTAACTAGGCAGGAGTATTAAGATAAAAATCTCACTTTGTGGAGTGCTGAAAGGACACTGCCTTTAACTTAATCATCTGCCTTAAATCTCAATGTATTATTAATATTTGACAATTCATATGTTTATAATCGCTTGCATATTTAACTCACCAGTTGAAATTCCTTTTGATTTTTTGTCTTAGCTGAGGTTGGATGAGAGCAGTTTAAGGGGTGATGATTCTCTAAGTCCTAACTTTCAGTGCATTAAATGTTTTTGTTCTGTTTTATATAGGATGCTTCCAGCTCAGATGGTGGATTATTACAATCCTACAGGTCCTCCCCCTCCTCCTCCTCCCCCTATGATTCCTTCAGCACAAACTGCATTTGTTAGTCCCCTTCAGCTTCCTGTGCCACCTTCCCATTCTGGACTGGTTACTGGCTCTACATACGCAGCTACTCATCCTCCTCCTTCTAGTGGGCTTGTTGTCACTGCTCCTCCTCCTCCCGGTCCACCTCCTCCTCCTCCAGGCCCTCCTGCTACAGGTTCATCCCTCTCTTCCTCCCCAATGCATGTGGCTCCAGCTACAGAGGCAAAACGTCATGAACCTGTGCAGCCACCAGTAAGTGATGCACGGAGTGATCTTCTTGCTGCCATTCGAATGGGTAAGTGGACGCTGAGTTTTAGATATTTCTCTTTTTTTTTCAATGAAAGCACTGTGTTTTCCAGTGATCTGAGTTCATGGCTTCTGTTCCCAGCTGGGCAGAATGTCATCGAGACCCTAGTTAACCTCAGCTACCACCCACCTATGCTAACATCTGTCAACCCTGACTTTGGATCTTTTTCTAATGCCTAAAGATGTACAGCTTTGTCAAACACGTTCTGGTGTTTGTGTGGACATAATCAAATTAAAACAGTACTCGTGTTCATTATGCACAGTAGCCAGTAGATGTACATGGATTTTTGCTTCTGTTCAGAAGAACTGAGTTATCCAACACTAGGCTTCAGCCCTCTGATACTTAACCAGTGACTAATGGCTGTTCCTGTCTTTGCTTACTATGTGGAGCTGTAGGTGTAATGGTATTTCAAATACAAATATGAAAACTTTCATCTTTAGATCAAAAGGACCAATGCAGTCTTGAATATTTAGTTTTAACATATTGTTGGCAGTTTTAGAAGTCTGGAAGTATTCAGTCTCTGAGAATATATTCCAACCTGCCTTTTTTGTCTTTTTCTCTTCCTTGCTCAGGGAGGCTAACTCAATGTTTTTTTCTTTTTTTTTTTTCTCCTTCTTCCTGAGTATATGTTAGAATACAAAAAACTCACCAATAACAATATGAAATTTAAAATCTCTTGTGCAGAAAACTTTGTCTGAGAGTAGTTGTCTCTACAGGAATTCAGCTGAAAAAGGTGCAGGAGCAACGTGAGCAAGAAGCAAAGCGAGAGCCTGTTGGAAATGATGTGGCCACCATCCTTTCAAGACGCATTGCTGTGGAATACAGTGATTCAGATGATGATTCAGAGTTTGATGAGAACGATTGGTCAGATTGAACCTGGTCCAAGCCCAGTGGCAAGTTCGTTAAATACTTGGCTTCAGTGATTGCTTTCTTAGCAAGATGTAAAGCAGGACATTGACATGTATTAAGGCTAGTGATCGAAGTGCTAAAATTGAATTGGTATTATTCAGAATGCTGTAGCTTAGCAACTCTGGTAATAATGATGTGATTATGCTTATGCAGATCAGAAACTTGTCTTACTTTCAGTATTTACCGCATAATACTTAAGTGCCACTAAATGTAGCAAATCATGTGCTGCGTGCAAAATATGCTGCAGTTGTTGCACTGTTACAGAACCAGCATTTTATTTTACTTTCCTGATCTTGAAGGGATAAGATATATTTTTTGACTTTACATCTTAATCTTTTAATTATCTAAGCAGCTTAGGTACTTGTGAATTGGTCTGGTTGTTAGTCTTTGAGGACAGTTAACTGTATGACTGAGTGAAGTGTTGAGTTCCATAAATATGACTTTTAGCTTTTTTATTAGTTACTAATTATGCCCACCTTAGTCTATTTTTAATCACTTCTTAGGGCTTAGGGGTTTTTTGCATACAGAATTGATTTTATGTAATTTTCTTTTTATCTTAAAAATGTAGCAGATGATGAAATATATGCTTTGAAGGATGAATCCACCTGATCCAAAATTAACATTTTGTGAGCAGACTGGATAAGATTGTAACAGTGTCAGCTCTAGGCTGCTGGCTGCTTGTTGGGTAGAGTGCTGGAGGGGGTCTCAGGTAGGTAGCGGATGCACATCCATGTCACAAATGAAAGTTAAAATACCTGTAGAGCTTTTCAGTTTTATGATACAGATCAGCTAAATGCAAAGACTTCAGGGTAGACCTGATTGAAGCCATATGGTTATTGCAGTGTAGAAATGTTACTCTGTTATTACTAAAGATTGGAACAGTCCAGATCTAGCAATCAGATACATTTCACAAGTATTAAACTTGGTCTTTATGCCTGGCGGTATAAATGTTTGTAAATAAGTTTTGTTGGTGGTGGTTTGTACCTGTATAGTCATGACAGATTGTTTTGTGTTTCCTGTAGCATGTTTACTCAAAACTACTATTACTTTGAATGTATTTCTTTCCGAGTACATCCCATTGATAAAACATTGGCAGTTAAAGCCGTTTTACTGGCTGTTTAGGTACTATGCCGTATATATACCCTTGTTTTCTCCTTCCTTAGAAACAGTTGCTGCCATACAGTCTGCTTTGGCTGTCTCTGTTTTCTTTAAAAATAATTCCTTTTTTTTTTTCAGTACAGTATTAAAATGGCTTTTTTTTTTGTTTTCTTCTCCCTTCTGGACTGAGAGTCAGGCTGCTGCTTTGCCTAATGAGGCTTTTAAAAATATATAGCAGGGGAAGAGTTCTTTCCTTACCAGATTACAGTTTTAATCTTTGTAACTGAAGTCTGTGTAATTCCAGGTCTAACATTTGGTAAAGCTCCTTTTGTTCTGTGAGGCCCCGTCTGTTCTTAAAAAAAAAAAAAAAAAGAAAAAAATGTAAAATAAAGAGAAATGGAAGATAATTATCTAACCTGTGTTTACACAATTAACAGTTTTAGTCCTGAGAACACGATGTTTGTGTGCAAACTATTGGCAATTGCATTGCTGTTTAATCTGCATATGATTTTTCAAACTGTGGTGGCTGTCTTTATGGTGGGGTGGTAACACGCTGCCTCAATGTTGGTGTTAAAATTTATCACATGAAGTATGACCAATCTCTGCATAATGGTGAGCATCTACAGCTCTTGGTAACTGGTGGCAGCTGAAGGTACTCATCTCTGTTTCAGTTGGAGCTCGTTTTGTCTTTGCCTTAAAATACAGGGCTGAAGTCTGCTTTATTTTGTGTCCTGGAGTCTGAGGTCTGTGTGTCCACCACAGAGGACAGAATTTAGGCCATAGCTGGATGGTGGTTTTCATCACTGTATGAGAGACGGTTTGTTCTGATCATCACGGTGTGCTTGCACAGTGGCTTCCAAAAGGATTCTTCGGACGGGTAGGCTAAAAGTGCAACTGGGACTGCAGTGTTACATCGCTGTATAGGTGGGGAGAGTACTCTCAGTATTCTTTTAATACGTGCTGAAATGAAGTATCTCAGCAGAAAATTCTTTCCAATCTACTGAAATTTGATATGACAGAAGATATATTTTATGAGCACAGAAGTTGGGTGTGTCTGAAATTTTGTAATTTGTGTTCATTTTAAATAATAAGCATTAAACAAGCAATCAGTTGTGACCAGTTAAGGTAGTGTCAATTTTTCAGTCATAGTAGCCAACCTGTTTTTCTGAACCTGCAATGTTGTCATTTTCCTTTCAGTATTTTATTAATAAAATGTGAATTGAATTTAGTGATGTAAACTAACATTATTCTAGGCTGTTTTTATCAGTTTTATCATACTTTGGGTTGTGAATAAGTAACAAATATGAATAAAATCTCACTTTTGACCCTGTCTGTCTTTCCTTAGATTAGTAAGATTTTGCTATTAATCTTTATCTCTTACCGATAAATAACGGAAATGAAAATGTAAGGCTTCCAAATGGTATCTGTGATCCCAGGAACCACAATTTTACTGGGATGGAGGCTGGAGTCTACAAAACCAGACTCCTTTATGGTACTGTTGCTCCTCCTAACACGCATACTTCTTTGTTCTTTTGCGACCTTGATTCAAGCTCCCAAGTTGAAATTCTTGGCTGGTGTAAACAGGTATTAATTTCCCTACAGGTAGCTTTAATTTTTTATTTTTTTTTTTTGGTGAAAAGCATTAAACAGCAGCTTTGCTTCCAGGAAGAACACGGCAGAATATGAGTTGTATTAGCAAGTCCCCTTCCCCACTTTTTTTAATAAGAAAGATTCTTTGTAGATTAATGACACCAAGCAAATTATTATAAAATGCAAACCCATGTCTGTCTACTAGAAAAATATTTTTAATTTCATTTTTTAATTGTAATCAGGTTAAAACCTGGTATGGTAACAGGAGAGGCTTTTCATCATGTTTGGAAGAACTTACATAAACCATTTGTGTAATAGAGTAGCCTAATTGTAAATTAAACAGATCTGTTTATGCATCTTAGCTGTGGTTGTTCCCTGGGAACATAAATTAATCTTTACTCCGTTCATCTGAAAATTCCAGTCCCTCTGAAGCTCAATTCTTATTTCGCTGAAATTTTCCATCTTTGATTTGAACTTAATTCGGTAATTTAGAGCAAAGACACCAATTCTACATAGAAACTGAATATACGAGCTTGCAATTTTGATTTAAAGGCTTAGTAAAGCATTTATAACTGCTCATTTATCAGTTGGGGTTGGAGTTAGGACTAACGATCACTCAGTATACTGCCTCTGCAGCTTTTATAGTTGTCTTTTGAATGTTAAAAAATATTTCCATGTGACTAAAATGACATCAGTTGGATTTTTAGGTATTTCAGATTTCTCTGTACTAAGATGAACTGCATGAAGAAGAAAAAAAATCTTTATTATAAGAGAGATGCGTGCTGTTCAGAACAAGCTCAAAATTGAGCTCGTTTGCAGTATGCAGATGACGTTGGGAGGAAGGGAAATGACTCCTTGGGAAATTGGTTCTCGTGATGTATTTTGCAGGTATGTTCTTTCTCATGTGCTGGGCATTGTTTTAATAACAAAGAGGTGTTCCCTTCTGCTTGAAGCAACATGCCTAAGGATACAGCAAATGTGTAATTTCTAAAAATGTTTAAAATGTCGCTGTAAACTGAACTGAATATAAACCTGATGATAATGAAAAGTTCATTAGAATCTTGTGGCTGGAAGCTGAAGTTGCATGAATTCAATCTTGAGCTGAGGTACTATTTCCTAGCAGCAGAGTAAAATGTTAGAACAGCTTATCCAAAGATGGCTTTGACAGTGATTTTTTTTTTTATTATTATTATTCTAAGGTGACATTGCACTTTTTTCTTCCTGAAAAAAACAAATAGACAGAAATCCAACTTGCTGTAGTCTGCTTTTGGGGAAAGGTTCTTGCCCTGTGGGGGCAGCTGGCCTGAATTGTTAATTCTGAGTCTGAGTTTGAGGCGTTCCTGATACGAGTACGGACGTACATACACAGACACACACATGCACACAGAAGTCCAAGGATTTTCAGCATCTTGCGGCAGCTCTGTATTCAGGTACTTAAGCATTGTCGGTGTGCTCAGTGATATACAGGGAATGAAAATAAATTATGATCCCTGCTAGAATCCCTCAGGCCCTGCTGTCTGCCACAGAATAGTCAGGAGTGACTTGAGCTTGTCACTGAACACCCTTCCCAATTCCCTTGGACTTTAAAGGAAGTGTGGGAACTTTGGAAGGACTGTGGGTTTCCAGTTGACCATCATCTTCCATTAAAGAGGTGAAGAGAAAGAATGAGAACGCTGAAAAAAACCATCCTTTCAGGACAAAACAGGGAGAAGAAATTTCGTATTTTGCTTTCTCTACTAATAGGTAGAGGCAAAGAATGGTTTTTCATGTGCTGTCAAATATCTGTAGGTTTCTCTGGAGAAATGTGTTCTCATTTGTGGGTCACAGAGGTGCGTGCTCCTGTGTGGGGAAAGCAGTCTCATGTGTTTGTGCTGGACTGGGCTTTTTTTTTTTCAGCTTCATGAGAAAACAAGTAGCCCCTAAGAGATTCTTGGCTAAATATAGTAGTCTCTTTGGAGATTAATTCTTACTGTTACAGATAAATAGAGAAGTTCTTACCTGATTAGCCAGAGCAGGGCGTACTTCTGCGCATTTCTCTTGGTGAGGGGTCACAGGCAGAGCACTTTGGAGATTAGAGCTGAGGGCAGCTCTTTCTGAGATGTCTCAACAGCTTGTCTAAGATGTGTTGCTTTTCCGAGTCACTCAGCATTTTCAGTCGCTCACATGCTGTCATACCACGTGAAAACTATCTGCCCTGTTCAGCAATCACTGACGTTGCCATTGTAGGTTAAAGGAAGGAAGAGAGGGCTGGGGATCTGACAGTTACCCTAATGCCAGTCAATACTGGGCAGTCTGTCGCATCTGTCTTTCACGGCAACTCTGAACAGGCGTCCTACCAACTATACTGAAGGGGGTGGCAGAACTCATCTAACAGTTTTCTCCGTTGTTCTTGAAAATCAGGTGCGCTCTTGATGTCCACCAGTGCTGCTGAATTCCTTGTTCGGTTTTCTGAGTAATCCTGGTGTTAATGTTTTGTTTCCCTAGTGAATTTAGCTTTCTAGTCCCTTACCAGTTGCCTTTCTCGGACTTGCCGAATGGCCTGCACCCACAGCTTCACCCTTCACAAACTGGACGTGGGTCACCAGCCGTTGTAGAAATGCCTTTGGTTGCCTGAAGTCAATAGCCCAGTGCTGATCTCCACCTGCAGCCTGTCCCTCTGCATCCTTCTGTCTTGAGTCTCTTCCTTCTGGTTTTTGATGGATAATTTGCATGTTACCAGCCAAGGATCTTCCCGTTCTCTGCTTCAGCAGGACTTGTGGTTTGGTGGTTTGGCTGTGGTTTCTTTCCCTTGAATAGATTCTTGTTACGTGACTGTGCTGGTAACAGTAGATGTTACAAAGGGTGTTGCCTCCGGGTTCAGGGCCTTTCTCCTCCACTGAGGAGGATGATGGTAGTAGCAGGATTGTTTATCATAGGCTTAGCGTAGTGATGAAATGTGAATCTTTCTGAGGTTACTGCTCTTTCCAACCATGTGAGGCCTCACCTTAACTTTGGTTGGGACACTCTTTCAGATTTGTTTGTATTAATTTTCTCTGGTTTGATTTTTGTGGTGTTTTCAGCTACACCTGTATTGGTTTGGGTTTCTGTTCTGTTTGGGTTTCATTCCAAATTCAGCATACTCCCTAAAACTCTTTTTTTCGTGGGGTGCCTGCACATAGCCGGCTAAACTGCTTCTGATTGCCATTATGTTGTAAATATCATTTCTGTTTGAGGAAGAAGGATTTGTTTTGTGTCTTTCATATTCTCAGAATGATAATCAAACTAACTTTCTAGACTGTCTGTAAAAGTTTTCCCATAAATTTATTTCTGCATGGTTTCTGTTTATGGCACGTTTTCCTCTAACAAAGATTTAGAAGTTTTGCTTATAGCACTTAGTGAACTTTTTCGATTGCTCTGAAGAACTCTTGTATAGGTTCATCAAAATATTTAATCTGACTGTGACAAGAGAACATTAAGGTATGTAATGTGTGCAGCGCCACGTTGCAATGTGTATATTGAAATACTGACATATACCTGGATCTTGATTATTTATAAATATCAATGGTTCCTAGGGGTATTTGGAGTTTACTTTAAAATAGATGGATCCTGCTGGCTTGTTGCTTTTCCCAGTAACCAGTCACTGATTTGCCATAACTGTTGAAAACTACCTTTGTAATATTTCACAAATCTTTTAGTAAAGATTTCTGACTTCCATCAGACAAATTTTTATCTGAAAAAAATCTAATTATCTCATTTTTGTTTACCCTCTGTATTCTCTTCAAAACCACCAGTGACTGTCAAGTCACCCTTTGCTTTTTAAATTATTTAAGAGCTATCTTCTTTTTTTTTTCAAGTTGACATAGTCTGTCTAGGAAACTGAATTTAGGTCTACCACATGCTTTAAGTAAAGGATGCTCAATTCCTCTCCTGTGGTGCCCCTCCTGACCTATATTCCTTGCTATGTTTCTAGAATTTGTATGAATTATTTATATGGCATGATAGATTTACTTCAGTTTTTGCTGAAAGAGATGATAAATCCTCACTTCAGGGATTTTCAAATCTAGTTAAAATATACCAAATTGTGAGGCAGCTGCGAACAACTAGAATTATTTGAGATGAGAGACATGGGAGTTGTCTAGCTGTGATGTTGCTTCTTGCTTACTGTGTTACCAGAGAAAAAGCATTTAAGTACAGGATGCCTGACTTAAATGGGGAGAATAACAGCACAGATCTGTGGCATTCTTCTGTCTCTTAAACGGGAGGTAGGAAAATAGAGATATTTAGGACAGAGTTGGGGAAGAAGAGAAGGGGGCCAGGATTTTTCCTGTGCTAAAGTGTAGAAGATGCTTTGGTGATAATTGGTGATACTTCTCTTTGTTTCATCTCCATACAGAAACACCCTCTGAATGGTGAGGTTAACTTTTAACCTTCTCCCTGAAGATCACCTTCCCTGCTCTATTCTCTTCACCTTATTAGCTGCAGTATGTAATAACCTTTCTCTTCAATTCAGCCATCTGCCTGCTTCAGCTTTTATTTCCTTCACTGATCAGATGAGAAATGAGAGTACAAACGGAATTGGCAGTGCTGCTGGCCTTGATACCCGATTAGGATAAATAGACTTAAGTTGACATTTAAATAGTAAATAGGTCTTCTTTAAAATTCATGAATACAAGAATCATTAAAGGAGTCTAGTGAACTGGGAATGTTTTCTGCTCAGAAAGGAAAACATGAATATTCAGGATGGTAGGATATTTAAGGAATATGTGGGTAAAGCGTGCTTCCAAGATGTAGCTCTATTTTAAGGCTTCCAGGTGTGAGCTTTGCACAGTTGCTGTAATTACTAGCCTGCTGCAGGTATTGCTTCTCTCTGAGTTTCGGGCAGCAACGGTTTATTCTCACCCATCTATTTGAATGCTAACAAGGATGCCAGTGCTGTAGAAAGGCTGTAGAAAAATTTGTTAGCTCAGGAAGCACATGCGGAATGAAATGGAGTGGCAGTGGAATGGAGAGAGCAAAGTGTGTCTGAGAACATCAGTGCTCTTGGCAGGACAGAACTGAAGGTCTCGGAGGCACCGTTAATTTGTTAGAACAGAAGTTTATGTAGAATGTACAAAGTTCTAGGTCTTGAGATATGTGGCATGGGGACTGTCTTGCCTCATCAGACTTAATGCCTCGGTTTTTCCATTTGGTGCCCACACTAGAGAGATGAAGGCAAGGAGAGTCCCTGGTAGTGTTTCATTCCTTCCACTGGAATTGCTTTGTGATTTATGGATGAGAAGTCTTCTACTGGAAACAGGCAAAACTGCAGCCTGAACAGCCATGATGTCAGCTAGTCTGTCAGACCGTGTCCATGTTACTCAGAAGTGGACCTCAAAGGGAGCGAGTCTGTCAACCAGGGAGCAGCGGGTGCTGGCAGCACTCGCCACGTTTCAGGAGTTCTGCTTCGTGCGAACTAAGCGCCCGCTGCTGCAGCGAGAGCAGGTCTCGCGCTTAGCTGCGTCTGGGAGGAATCGAATTCATGCGCTGCTCCATGATGGAAATTAAAGCGTGGTAAGTGGGAACGAGCAGATTTGCTTCAAAAGTGCTTCCGATCCAAACTAAAATACTGGTATGGACAGTGCCTAAACAGCGGCTGTGATCTACACGTGACCGCCAAACGGCTCATGTCTGTTCACTCTTCCCCACCACACTCCATCGCTCCTGTCCTCTGCTGTTGTCATCCTTCAGCATCATCTATTGCTCAGCTTGGGAGAGGCAAACACCCGTATCTTTGGTGCGCTGAACGTCTGGCGAAGTGCTGGCAGTTGCAGAAGACGCATTGCTAATGAGGGAGTGTTTCCGAAAGCGGTGGTGCAGCACGTCTCCCACGCAGCGTGTGTAGCAGCCTAAACAGGCGCCTTCGCTGGAGCTCATCCTAGCAAACGAGCCAAGTAGGATTAACTAGATAGTAAAAATCTGTTGGCTGGCAATTACGCTTTAGTATTTGATTAAAATACAAGGCCAGATAATGCAGGAAGCACGAAAATGTTTGAACAGGTTTATTCATCAGTTAGGAATTCCCTGCCCAGCTAGATGCTGTTTTACCCAAGAGGAGAGCCAGGCATTGGGCTCCGACAATGCCGCAGCCGTGGCAGGAGAGCTGCAGGAGGGCCCCGACAGCTTTTGCCCTGCTCGAGCCTGCTTAATACCTTGGAAAACAATAAATTTGAGGTTCCTTCAATTCTTTGTGTGACCTTTTTAAAACCTTGGCTTGATTGAGAAGGGATAAGTGAGGAGAGGGCTTTCTTTGGCAACGACGGAGCTGTACTAGGCTTCCGTCTTCATCTTGTACCCAAAGCCTTAAAATCCTGTGGCAGGCAAATGAGGTGTTGCTGTAAGGTTTCTGTCCCCTGCAAACACCAGGTAAGAGGGACTGTCTTTCTGTAGAAAGATACTGACCTCCAGTGGACAAGTGGAGCAATCATAACAGTTTATTCTAATTAAAATTTAGCTGTATGAGAACCCAGACAGGAGATGAAGTTCAAGATGTGGAGATTCATGCACTTCACTGTTCCCCAAACTCTTAATGCCTTTATTTTTCTATACAACCACAGAGCAAATATTCCTATGTACCTTGGTGAAATTTCAGTGTCTTTAGAATTGCTAATTGTCTTAATAATTAACAATGTCTCTTCAACTTCTTTCCCCCTGAGAAATGCGGTTTTTGTGGAGGCACTGCTCTTGGATTATTTCTCATTAGGTTGGTTTTGATGAGGGTATTTTCTGAGGAGGAGAGAGTTTTGAGGCTGCCTTTTCTAAAAGGACTGGAGGGACAGAGTGAGGTTTTGGCAGACCTAAGTTTTTCCCCTTTCTTCTGTGAGCAAGCAGAGGTTTGGATGGGGAGGTAATTGGGAACCCATCTCCCAGCCAAGAAGGGAAGCGTGTTCAGCAGCCAGAGCTAATGCTGTTTCCTTAGACTCCGGTACCCTCCTGTGTGGTGGAAATAAGTCTTGGTAGAAAGCCTTTCCTCTGATTTTTCATAGGATCACAGGGTAATTCAGGCACGAGGGGGCCTCAGGAGGTCTCTGGTCCAATGTCCTGCTCACAGCAGAGTCAGCCCTGAGGTCAGACCAAGCTCCTTGGGGCTTGATGTGGTCCCTGGTGCCTCCGGTAAGATGTTTTTTTCTTTTGAGTTTTTTGTTTGGGTTTTGTGGGTTGGTTTTGGTTTGGTTTTTTGTTTTGTTTTGTTTTTTTCCAGTGTGTGACAAGGATCTTCAAGGTGAGGCTAAGCTTTCCCCACCCAAAGTGCAATGACTGATGATGCAGGTCCCACCACTGCCTCCACCATCGCTCTGAAGAGAAAGCAAATGTTTCCTGGTCACTAAGGGAAGAGCACATAGGAAAAACCCGCACCGTGGTCCGGGGAGAGCTGTGGGCAGTGCCCACCTTCCCTGCTCCCCAGCCGTGCTGCCAGGGGAGAAGCCGTCTGGGGTGTTGCGTGGAAGACCTTAGCACGTTTATGCTGGTGCTTCGCTTTCTCCCTCTCCCTCTCTCTTTTCTGGAACTTTTTCCAAATATTTGAAGGCTTTGAATAGTTGGTACGTGGAAGATGTTGGCGTCTTCCCCTGTCCTCATCTGGTGGAAAGAAAGGGGATAATTCTTCCCCTGGGACAATGACGGTGTGTGATGCTTTTTGCAGCATTGCTGTGTTCACCACTCCTCCTCTCATAAGAAATCCATCCCAAATGTTCCTTAGGGCGTTTGATGATGTGTCTGTAGATGCAGGTGTTAACACGCAAAGGCCTAACCGGATTTCATGAGGTGTGTTATTGTCTGGGACTTGCCAATGTCAGCCTGCTGGTATGAGAATAGATCAACGCTTGAATGACACCTAATCTATATTGTGAAATATATTATAGAATCTTTAATTTACATAGAGATGAAGCCTGCTTACAGGGAGTGGAAATCAATAGTGGCTTTTATATCATCCTCTGGGCGGAATATTAAATCTGAAACTCCATAATACCTAAACTGCATCAAGAGATTACAAGCCAATAGTACTAATAGCATAAAAAGGATCATTTTTTCCTTTCTTAATAAACCTGATATATCTGCAGTTTCCTGATGGGATTTTTGTTCTTTCAGAACTAGAAATGTATTGCAGGTGTTGTCATTTTATTAGCGTTTGAGGTTATGGCCAGAAGCTTGCGATGCCAGGTGGTGTATAAACACAGACAGAAAAGGTGATCCCTGCAGTCTAACCTGAATTTGAGGGGTAGTTGGTGGGCAGCTACATTACCTGAACAGGAGCCTTGGCTCTTAATTCAAAGCCCACCCATGAGCAGAGAGATTTGCTGTAGACCAAACTGTACTCCAATTAATGCAGTCATGGTTATCAAGCAGGGAGTGGATTCAGATTAAACCCAGGCGTCTCAGGAAGGACCACGTTGCCAGTGCGTTCCTACAGCGTATGCTGCGATTCCCAGTCCAGCTTGCTTCTGGTCTGGGTCTGCCCATAGGGCAGCCACAGCAGCCGCCTGCACCGCGTCTTGGAAGGGCATTGCTGCCGCTTGATTTTGTTGTTCTTTCCTGTGAGCTGACAGGAGCTGTATAACAATCTGCTTCAGCTGTTCTGTTCTTCAGGCTCTATTTTTCTACAGTTTGCTTTGATCTTGAATAGATGGGAAAGGTGACAACGAAAGAAAACATTTCCATCAGAACAATGTCTCTTTCCAAAGGCTTGTCACAACATGAAGTACAATTAAAATTGACTGAATACCCACAGTTGGTACATAAAATCTTGTGCTATGCAGTTTATGGTGATTCACAGTAGCAGAGCACAGTGAACATGATGCACCAGAGTATTGATGCTCCCTGGCTGGATCTCTGCAGCTTCTGCAAGTCCAAGTTGCAGTACTATTCCCCCCCCCCCCCCCCAACGTGTTCTCTTCTGTATGATGAATACAGTCGTTAGTCCAAGATTGACTTTATTCAGACTCTTTTCATCACTTTTTCCTCCTCTGATTTTAATCAGCTTTGCACAAACAAGTTAGGTCTGTCTTAAATCTGCTATACTTGAACTTGCAAAGATGCAAGAAGAACCAGCAGGTGGGAGAGGACTGAAGTGGGGGGGGGGGATGACAAAACTGTGGGAGTGGGAGGAGAATAGACGTGTGATATGGTGGGAGGAGGGTTGGTTGCCCAGGCAGGGATGGGGGACAGCTAGGCAAGGGGGCTACAGCAGGGAACGGAGGGGTCTGGGGAGTTTGAAAGGATGGAGCTGGGATTGCTGGTACCAAAAGTAGAGAAACCTGGTACAGTCAGTCAGCTAAAGGACAAGGCGCAAGTGGGATGAGCATGGTTTGGAGAAGGTAAGCAAAGGAAAAGCGTCTGAGGGAGATGGACAGGGGTGGCTGTGCCTCCTAGACAAATCATTGCCATGCTTTCAGGTGGAGCCGCAGAGCTGATCTCTGCGTGCCTCACTTGAGCCGAACACGGGCGCAGGTTGCTGCGCGTTGTCCGCTAGCTCATGTTGTGAGGAATTTTGAGAGTCCAGCTGGGTTCGCCCTTGGGATGGCAGTGCTGGGTGCGTGATGAAATTTTGGAAGGCTTTCCAGGTGGGCTGTTTTCATAGCTTGAAAAATTACCTTTTTCAGAGTATGTATAATGGTTTCCAAGTGAATTACTCAAAACTGACTTTTCTAGACTAAGGCTTTCTCAGAATTTCTTGGAGAATAAAATTAAAGTGTTGATCCAGCTTGCTTAATAACCTTCTGTAAGGCAACTTTTGTGTGTACAGCCAATACATGTTAGACAGGCTATTTCTTCTCTAAAACTGTGTCTCTACTGCAGCATTTAAAGCCTATATCTACTTTGCATTCCTTATTTATCATGCTGTCAGGGGCAAGTGATTTAATTTCTTTGGTTATGCCCTATCTAGGCAAATAAAATACGGAAGAAAGCTTTAGATACTGCAAATCCCATTAAACAGATTGATGTTTTATAGAAAAGAGAGCAGATTCTGATACTACTTTTTTTAAAAGATGCAGTCCATTTGATTTGTTATTTCAATGAATTATTTCTTTCAAGGCAATTTGCTTCATTTTATCCACAGATAGTTCTATTGAAGTGCCTAGAGTCTGCGAATTGTACAATTATTGTATCTTCCTATCTTTGTAGATCTCTAGCCAAAACAAATTCCAGGGCTGACATTTTAATTTGTATTTGCATTTCAGCTCTGCCAGATGATTCCAGTTTCTTGAAGTGAACTAGACCAAAAACCTCATGTGAACAGGTGGCAAAAAAATACAGCAGACAGGCTCCTTTTCATCATCCTGTTCCTAAAGTACCTTCTCAACAATGAACCTCTTTTAGGATTTGATGTGTACATGCTTTGCTGCTTTTTAATTCGCTTCCAGTGAAGATCCACTTTTTCTGATGAGAGGCTGCCCTGTGCTGGGCACTGGGTGAACACATGTATACACATACCACACAGGGTGTATTTGACACATCCATAGCAATGTACTGATTCTTCCTGGCCTGCTAGTAATTTTAATAATTCAGGATCAATTTAAGAGTGGACCTGAAGAAAAGTCTGTGTATGGCAAAAGTTGGAAATTTCACTTGTGACTATTGAGGGCTGGAAGCTCCAGTGATGGAAGCATAGCTTAATAGACATGGACAAAACTGAAGTCAAGAGCAGTCTGAAATGGTACAACATAATCTGTACTACTATAGCAAAGATCTGAAAAGCTTTTAGCATTCAGCATCCACTGAGAAGGTAACTGTCCCTGAAAAATCCAATTTACTTTGTAAGTTCTGGAAGTGTTTGTGATCATCTTCACCTGAGCACCTACCAGTTACTGTATTATTAACTTGCTGGTAGGGGGGATGGCATTGCAAAGCTATCTGGTCTCTGAAAGTAGATGACTTATTACAATATTGGTGACGCAAATATGCAACAAAGCCAAAAAAGCGACTCAGCACTGGATCTGGTATGAGTTATCGCTCTGGGTAGCAGCACTGGGAAAACCTGATGACGAAGGAGCATGGAAACTGCAGCACTGCCTCACTGCTGTGCCATTCAAAGAGGAGGTGGGGATTCAAGAACTATGTTCTCTGTCAAATAATTTCAGGCACATACATGATTACAAACAGAGGGTGTAGATGGCACAGCTGCTATAAATTTCTTAGCACTCTATGTTGGAGAGGGGTTGAGGGCTTTGGTTTGTTCTCTGTGTGCCACCTAGTCGTGATGCTCTCTGTGTCTGCATTGACATTTGACAGCCTAGGCCTACCGCATGTTCAGCATTTTTCCTTTTTTGTTAGTTTTTAACCATCCTCTAGACTTTCCAGGTGTCCTTCAGCTGTTGGCTCTGGCTGTGCCACAGCTGCTGCTGCCGTGCCATTCAGTGCGACTCTCCGCGCTGCTCAATTCAGGTAGAAGATGTTCAACAAGACCCAAGAGTTGCCTGTGAAATGCAAATTACTCTGCTAAGCAGGAGAGCGAAAGCAAAGCAAATGAGGGTGTCTTCTAATTAAATGTAATGACACAGAGGCCAAAAAGCATCCCCTGCTAATTCCTGAACTACTTTGGCAGGAGGCAGAGAGGAAGTAGAAACAAGGGAGAAGAGAATACCTGCCAGAATGGGTAAAGAAGAGAAAACCAGGACAAAAAGGGAGGTGGCACCGCAGCTTGTCCTGCACAGCCCCCCCGGGCTTTGGTAAGGGCACCTCCGCCCCATCGCTTGTGCCAGGACTGCCTCGCTGCGGCTGCGCGTCCTTCAGTCCCTGGTGCTCGGCTTCTCCTCGGGAGATGACACAGACAGTATCTGTCTCTCATCGGTAGGCAAATCTTTTAGATGAGATAGTGCTGTTACTAGCTGCTCTGGTTTTAATCTTTGCCTAATTCTTGCAGGAATATGCATGCGCCTAAGATAATTTTAGTAATGTAGTTTCTGTAATTCCTTTTTATTGGTGCTATAAAGCTGAGGAAAAGCCCTACTGTCCTGGGAGCTGTACTCCAGACAAATCTTCTTCCTTCAGTTTATTTCAGTTTCTTTGTCTTTCAAGTGAGAATATGCTCTGGTGCATCCTAAGATTGGCTTCTTGGCAGGGTGAATTAACTCATGCAAGATTTCATGCTCTACCAGAGGTAGGTGGCCATTACACTACACCCAGCTAGCGTGTATGCAGCTCTGCTGGGCGTATGTAAGCTATATTTCATTTTGTTGCATAGACATGGGTTGTGGAAACACCAATACTAAGCAGGCTCCCCCAGGAACTCCTCCTCAGCTGCTCCACCTCCTGTCGGGGAGCAGAGTGGTGATGAATGGGCTTCACCTTATGGATGGATGTAAATGTGCATGTGCTGCTATTTCTGATACATCTGGATCTTCACGTTTTCTCTGTTGTTTGTCTCCATTGTGGAATACACTCCGCACAGACAGGACTCTCCACACACCTTCATTTCCACAAGTATTTGGGGAGTGATGTGAGTACACCTTCCCCCAAATCTCACTTTCTGCATCCTCCCAGGGACTTCCCTCCTACCCAAAGCAAAAGAGGTTTTGGTGGCCAGTAACGTAACCCAGGTCAGAGGCTGTGGGTTTCAGTGGCGGGGAGGGACATGTTTTACGGTTTGGTGTGTGTGGTTCTTCCTTTTCTACATGAAAAGTTAGGAAAGAATGTTTTTCTTTTAAGGTGAAACTTTGCACAGTTTATAAGCCACATTCTCCTTAGGACAAGCCTCCCCCCATCCTCCTTCATCCCCAGGCTGAGCGACGAACCTCACCGGCAGCCTCACACCCCTCCAAGGGCAAGTTGCTGAGAGTTTGGTGCAGGGCAACTTGTGCTGTGTTTCAAGGAGGACTAACACATCACTCAGGAGTTAGTACTGCAAATGAACTGGGGAAATGTTCTTCTCCCAGTCTGATGGATTTGGAAGCTGCCAGGTGAGCAGGTTTTGGCTGGGTAGGATGGCAGTGGGCCTGTTGCAATCAGTCTAGGCAGCTTATGTGGAGATTTCAATCAGATATTTTTTAGTGTGAAAATTTTGTAAAAATGCATGTAATATAAGTTAGGAACAATTTCTTGTTGCAGATTCAAGGTTTTCAGTGAAACTTTTCAACAGGACAAAAGCCTAAAATCAGATACAAAAGCAGTTTGAACAGGACTCCTAGCAAGTGGTTTATACAACCATCTGGGACAGTAACAAATGAGCTGTTACTTCACTTACTCAGGCGGTTTGATCCATTGTCAAGCTAGAGCAGGGAACAGGATTTGCTATAAACTGTGGATGTGTAGTATTTTATTCTATTACTGCAGCAAAATTATATTATATTTAATGAGACAATGTCAGAGATAATATGGAAAATAGTATTAAGGAATATATATTAGTTTAGCAAAACACCAGCTGCCATAGAAAATTTTCATTTCATAAACATTAGTACTTGATCGGTAATGCTGGCAGTGGCAGGATTTTTTTCTTTTTTCTTTTTTCTTTTTTTTCTGTGACTTCAGTGTTTGTGAATATGTCATGTTGGTAGTCCTGGAGACTGGAAGTCTCACTCCATCCAGAAATTGTGCAAGCTTCTCGTTGTGCCTCAGTCTTAGGGAGGACAGGACGTCTTTAAGTTATTTACGTGTTCTTGGTTCTTTTCCAGTCTGTGAATAAAAGAGCCAAATGTCAGAGCAATTATGGGTCAGTCACCACCAACTAGACTGATACACCCAAATTATTTCAAGTAGAGAACTAAATCATGGTGACCTGGTAATTGTGATTGATGTTCATATTTTTTTATTTGTATTAAGCATAGGAATCTACGATTCTAAGGTGAGGACCAGGGTATGTTGTGCCAGGTACTCTGCAGACACAAAGTCCTGCCTTAACTCTTTCAGATGATCAGGACCTGAGGACTCGAAAGATGTCTACAACTTGGGCTGGAGCTGAGTGACTGTGAGCCATTCGGTTTCACAAAGGATATGCTTTTAATGGTATCGGGAGATCTTTCCCACCTGGAATTCAAATGCTAATGGTGCCTCATGCCGTAACTCTGATCCTTCTGCTGTTCTGGTCTGTCTGTTGAGGAGACTGACACACAAGTGTTAACTTTTTCTTTTAAATAACACTTATGCCTCTGATATGACATAAACACATTGTAGCCCAAGGATTTCCAAAGCTCATGTCCCAAGGCAGACCATCATGTAACATTTAAAATTTTAAAATGTTTGTGTTACCTTTTGTGTGCACCCAATGTTATGAATAATGGGGGAAATACTTAAAATTATGAAAGGCATCACATAAAAAGTGAAAAAAAATGGCTAGGGGCCCATCCTTTCTCTGCCCTCCCCCAAAATGCAGGCACCGAAGTTGGTTGTTACTGTTTAAGGCAGCTGATACCACGAGCTAGAGGAGGAGGATCCAGTGTGTAACCTGTGGAGGCTGTGCCCATGACTCTGCTGTTACCATGGTCATTGATTCCTATCATTTAATACTAGAAATGGCTATTAGATCATCGAGCCAGACTACCAATATTTTATAGGGTCTTTTAATTTTACAGCCATTTATTCCTCAACCCAGTTCAGTAGTTTGTGCTTGGCTCAAGCCATCGCATCAGCAAGTCTAGATGTCAGATGGGGATCCCCCATTTTCTGGGGAGTGTCTTCCAACGCTTACACACCTAGCTGTTGAAGTGGATCTAACTTGCATCTGCTTCCATCTATTAGCTCTTGTTATACCATTTTCTGTTTGACCCATGTGCTCCTCATGCCTCTTATTTTCTCCAAATGGTGTTTCCCATAATGCTATATTCATGTCACTTTTCAGCTTTCCTTGGATAAGCAAAATAACTTGTGTTCTCAAGCCTCCCATTGTCCACAAATGTTCTTTTTCAGACTCTTTCCTACATACGAACATCAAATGTGCTTTTTCAGACTATGTAAAACATACTTTTACAAGTACAGACTGGGTTGCAGTGTTTGGGGCTTGTCTCACTTCAGCTGTACAAAACAAAAAGGCAAGATCACCTCCCATTCAAGGACTCAACATAGGAAGAAGTGGTTGGGGGTACCTGGTCCGGGAGTGTTCTTTGAACACTGATGCGCCGATTTGACCCACGGGACCAAATCAAGATGTCCTCTGCTGCCACTGGTTGCTGATGGGAAAGCAGGAGCAAGAAGGGTGGGAGAGCCAGCAGCACTGCTGATGGGAATGGCTGGTGGGAAGCAGCTCTCCAGCCCCTGGGGAGGAACAAGCTGTATTTCTCCTGTGACAGCTTTGCTCAAAATAGAGTTGAATTTTTCATCTGGGGCAATGATTTTTTTTAAAAGCCTGATTAGGTTTTGCTCTAAAGGAGCAAGAGACCTGCACCCAATGTGTCATGTCATCCAGAGACACCTCCTGCCAGGGCTGGGCAGCTGTGCTGAGCAAGGAGAAAGAGGGAAGAGGAGTTTGTTGGTGCTGAAGGTCATTCCCAGACGAGAAAGGCTCTGTGTTACAAACCTACCCCTGAAGGGCTGGCTCAGGGCAGGGGCAGGAGATGTTGTGCAGCGGGTGCTGCAAGATACAGCAGCTCTGGGGCTACAGCCCATCTGGTGATGCTGTGTTGCTTGCTGATGGGGCACAGCGTCTGTCTGGAAAAGGAATGTGTGATCAGACCAAAGCCTTGCAGCTGCTGTAGGACTCTTCATCTCAAAATGTGGCTTCAGGGTAAAAGCCTTTGGCTTTTCTCCCGCCCAGGGCTGGTTTGTGCATCTTCACACTTGCAGGGGAAGCTGCGTTCAAAGCGTGGTGGGAAGAGCTGCCTCTGTTGGACTTACTGCATGGCATTGCTGCCTCAGGGCTCGTGCCCTGCAGTGTGCACAGGCACCCTGCCATTGCATAGAAACTCACTAGGTATTGTCACACCATAAAATCTGGCATGCTGCGTCAAGCTGCACCATTTAATTTTGTCTGCCTTGTCCTCATATCGACTCTGAGCTACAGACTCCTTCAGGAAATTAGTGCTAAGGGTGTCCAGATGGCAGGCACCCATGGGTGCTGAGGAAGCTCGAGGCCATTGTCAGTACATGAAGATGCTCTCTAACATCTTTGTGAAGTCATGGCAATCTAGGGAGTTTCCCAAAGACTAGGCAAAAGCAAATTTTATGCCTATCTTCAAAAAGGGCAACAATATGGGGAGCTACAGGCTCAGACCCTGGGAATATTTTGAACCAAGTCCTGTGTCAACCATTTCCAGGCACACAAAGGACCAGAAGGTGATCAGGAACCACCAGCACAGCTTGAGCAAGGTCACAGCGTCCTCCGTGGTGGAAACACTGGGTGTGTGGACAAGGGAGAGCTGCGAGGCTGTTTACCCTGACTTTAGCAAGGCTTTCAACACTGTTTCCCTGTGGGATACTAGTGGCCAGACTGAGAAGTGGGAGTAGATGGGCGGACTTGCAGTGTGGGTGGAAAAAGTGGAAGGACTATCGGGCTCAAAGGGTCATTGATTTAAGTCCAGGTGGTAGCTAAGGACAAGAGCTACTCTTCAGAAGCAGACACTGGGGCCAATACTGCCTAACATTGTCACCAGTAACCTGAACAACAGGACAGGATCCATGTAAGCTTGCAAATGATACCAAATCGGGAGAAGGAATGGGTAAGCTGGAGGGCAGGGCTGCCTTTCACAGGGATGTTGGTAAACTGGAGGAAAACTGCATTAAGTTCACCAAAGATAAACACAAATTCTTACACCTGGGATGGAATAAATCCACACATCAGTCCAGGCTGGAAAGGTCCTGGTGGGCAGCAAGCTGAATGTGAGGCAGCAGTGGCCTGTTGAAGTGATACCACATAGAGGGTGGCACTAGCAAGAGCGCAGCCAGCAGAGATTATTTTCCTTGACTTAGCAGGTCTGAAAATGCACCTGGAGCACTGCATTAAGTACTGCATCCAATCCTAGTTATTTTCTGATGCTGTGAGCAGTGGGTTTTGAGGTTGATACTTGGACATAGTTTGATCTCTGCCTCCTTGTTATGAACTACTGCTCTGCCAAGGTTTAAGCCTTCTGGACCATGGTATGGGTCTCTTGACTCGAGATTACTAGTGCACTATGGGACAGCTTAGATCAAACTTTGCAAAAAAAAAAAACCCCAAAACCAAACCCAACCAACCAACCCCCCCCCTTATTTTATATCTCAGTCTGCCTTTCATGGACTGATGGGTAAGATGGTTAGACATGCACAGGTGTGTCTGTATCTCCATGAGGACCATTGGATAATGCAGTTTGGAAGGGACCTCAGGAGGTCTCTAGTCCAACCTCTGTCTCAAAGCAGGGTCAGACCAGGTTGCTCAGGGCTTTATCCAGTGGAGCCTTGAAAATGTCCAAGAGAGACTGCACAATCTCTCTGGTCAACCTGTGCCACTGCCTGACTGTCCTGAGGTAGAAAGTTTCTCCTTATATCCAGTCTCAACCTCACTTGTTTCGCTTATGCCTGTTGCCTCTCATCACGCACCACCGTGAAGATCCTGGATCTGTCGTCTTGATAACCTCTCCATAGGCACTGTTAGGTCCCTGTGAAGCCATCGCTTCTCCAGGCTGAATGAGCCGAGGTCCCCCAGTGTCTCCTCAGGGGCTGCTGTGGAAGCACCCGTGACTTACCTGTACTGTTACCTTCCCACATGGGTGTGTGTTTACAAAACAAATCCCTTAACATCAGAATGCAGCACAAGGTGATGTTGATTTGTTGAGCAGTCTGATCTCAGTTATCTTGATGACAATTTGGGTATTATAAAGTTGTTGTAGGATAAAGCACAGATGTCTATACACTTTTATATAAATGTCAAGGCTTCCCATCAGTTCCCCTCTATTCATTTCATCTGCTAAATTTGATTCTATACACTGGTAAGATGTTGTCTTGGGTTACTGGTACCGCCAGGACTGTACTCTCCTCTCGCTACCTGTCTGCCCTCCCTCCAGCTCAAAGCTCAGGCATCAAGATTAAAACCCTTTCCTCCAGGCTGGTCCAAGCTGGGTCCCTCTCAGCTGCCCTGCTGGCTTCCCACCATCTTGTCTCACCATCATCTCAAATATCATCTCCATACCTTGCCAGCTACCCAGATCTCTGTTTCTCCTGATGGTGAACCAGTGGGAAAGCAGAGCTATCAAGAGGTTTCCGCGTTGATTCCTGAATTCTTTTACAATGTTCACTGTAGAAAGGATGAGCTCCCACATAACACAGGCACCAGCTTGTTGCCCCATTTATTTCTGAAACACCACATCCTAGCTGCAATGCTGTGCACACAAAGTACAGTCCTGCTCTTCTACTTACAGATTTGCTCTGGTTTTACCATCAGCAACAAACCTGTAATCTCTCCTGGGCAGGATTTGGTTTCTAGTTCTGGTTCTTGTAGTCTGCTGCTGCAGCCCAGGGGCAATTACAGTGCTTTACACAGCTGCTAGGTGGTTTTTAGCTGAAGTTTTAAGGATTGTTTCTGACTCAGAAAGCTGCAAATAGCCTGTGACCTTTCTGCAGGAAATAGTACCTCTGCTGCAGTTGAACCAATGGACGCTGGTTGCAAAATACCTCTTGGGCTCTGTCTTCACCAGGAAAAAATAAACCCATTCTTCATCTGCGTTAGCAAGTATCTGGTAAAACCTTATTGGAGGTGAGGCTTTTTGTAACTTCTAATGGGTCAAGTAAACCTTAGGCTTCTTATAGCCTTTAACCTGATCCACTGACCAGAAACTCCTGGTTTCCGTGTCTCCCCTTGGTTTTTCACTGGTTCAGACTGGAGACACGTCTACAGTACACAAGTGGAGGTGGCACACAGTGCCCAAAGCTTCACAGAATCCGTGAAGTATCTGTACCTTTCCCCTGCCCTGTTACTGGAAGCCTTTCAAGTTACCGGTTCTTTTTTACACTGCTATTTGCTTCTGCCTCACCAGAAGGCTGATGACAGCCTGTTTTGCACTGTAAGCTTGACAACATGGTAATTTTATATTAAGCTTCACTACTGCTATGCAGTGGTGCGCTTTTCCAGATGATGTAAGCTACTGACAGGGAGACGTACAGGTAATGTGATGGAACCTAGCTTTTTTGCAGGAGTGGAAATTGTTCAAAACTTTTAAGTAGATGTTAAATTCACTGTAATAATTTATTTGGGTCATTAAACCCACAAATGCACAGTGACAGAGAGCACTAGTCTTATCTGCCACATTCTCATAGCAAACACTTAGGGAAGCAAGAAGGAAGAGCAGCAGATATTTGTATATCTGCTGCGTGCTTGATGTGACCTCTTTCGGCTCACATTGCCATCTGCTGTGAAGCACTTTACATGTGTTTGCCAAGACTTCCGTATCTTTGAAAACAATACCGCTACTTTATCGTAAATGGCCTGAATTATTCTACGCATGGCCCTACCTTTCCATGTATACTGACATCTTTACAGCTACTTAGCTGCTGTTCAGGATTTTTGCTGCCGATTCCACTGGGGGGGTCAGAGCCCTGCTGACTTTAGTCTCAGAACAGCTTTCCAAAAGGAAGTGCGCTCTGCAGTGATATGATACCATGCAAGCTATTCACAGGGGAAACTTCACCTACGGCTGCAACGCAGCTGTGTCTGATGTTAAATATGGAATCCACTGATATTTTGACACATGGGAAAGACCTGTGCTTGGGGAAGCCCTTTATCGCATGATTAAACTGTCATTTAAATGGCGTAAAAAATAACTTCTAAGCAGAGGAAAAAGCAACAGTCTCTTTGCAAATGACTGCTGAAGGTGAGAAGATTGAAAGGGATGCAGAGCAGCATTTTGTTCTGCTTTTAACTAAAACAAAGCGCTACATCATTTTGTGAAGCAGCAGAAATGGAGATTCCGCTGCTTACATCTCTGGAGAGAGACGCATGCGTTTAATGAGTGCTCATTAAAACAGTCTCTAATAGAATCAAGTCAAAGCAGAAAAACGCTAAAGAGAATAGGGGAAACTACCGGCCTCTGATGAATGCTTTATTTCATCTCTGAAGAAGAATACAACATTGCCTAGTAAGACAAATTATGTGTAAATGTGAAGAAAACACTGAATTGATACAAGCTGGAAACCAGAAAGCTGCTGTGGGTCTGCTGTGTACATACTCCTACCAGCACAGCCTAGCTGCACGTCCATGGGACAAGTCTGGCTTATGACACATACCTGTCTAGCCTGGTGACCCTTCCCTCTAGGAGATGCATTGTGGATGTCTGAGCAGCAAACGTATCCTGGACAGGTAAATGTCTATTCCTGCACCTGCTTGCAACTTGGTATCACAAGGGAAGGCAAGTCAGCCTCCCTGACCAGTGCCCATTGCTGTCTGCCCCTCACACCCCGCTCTTCCCAGGCCCCAGGGATGCAGTGACCACAGCAGCAGCAGCCAGCACCTCAGGAATGCTCTCTTAGCCTCCCCTGCTTCTAGCAGAAACGGTCAATTTTAGCAAATGCTCTGTGGGGTGCAGAGATGGGTTGCTGTCGCCCTCTGAGGAAGGCGGCTGCTGCTGCTGCCACTGCTCTTGCTGAAGTGGGCAGCTTGCGAGAGCAGCCCCAGAGCTGACATGCAGCTGCTGACATTGAGCTAGCCTGAACTACGCTGTGATGGCAGACCCAGGGGTTTGCAGATCTAAGACCAGACGGATCTATTGGCAAGGCTGACTGTGTTGCTGTAAAGGCTGTGCACAAGCTGTGGCTGGATAGAAGGGTAAGCACTGTCCAGAAAGAGCAGGATGAATGAAATGGACCAAGCACTAAGGCATCATGACATTTTTCTGTAACTTTTTCCTAGAAGGGGGGGAAAAAACACACCAAAACCAACCTCAGCACAGAGAACTCCAGGGACCCTAAAATCAGCTGTTTAATTAAAAAACAACAATAACAAAACCCACATCTGCTTTATTAGTTCTCACTGAAAGCTGTCTGAAGGGACTGGCAATCCAGCATTGACAATAAATCCTGGAGTCCATTTCAAAAAGAAAACTAGGCTGCAGAAGGAGCCAAAGCATCAAGGGAGAGATGAGCTGCTGCTGCGTGGCCCTGGCTCAGCGTAGCATATGCCACCTTGCCAGGCGGTGAACTCAACTGTATCTGCAGAGTAACAGAGCCAAGGGAGAGTCTGCAGGCTGTGCAGGGACCAGCCCCTCTTCTCCAATAGTCCCCTGCCTCTTGGTCACTGGGAGCGAAGTGGAAGCTTCCCTTTGCTTCTCTCTCAAGAGCAGTGGGTCTATCTATCTGATCTGCTTGGATGTCAGGAAGGAAATATTTTTCTGTTGGGTTAAATTTGCAAATAGCAAATGCTTCCTTCTCCTGCCTGATGCCCTTGGAGATGCATGGTTTGGCTAACAATAATTTCCATGGATGTCCTTGCACTGCTCTGCCAGTGGCACCACTGAGAAAGGCCAGCTCTTGGAAAAAGCTAAATGGGAACTGGAGGCTGCAGCGATGGATGGTATGTAAGAGAGAAGAGGGGAACATGAAGGCTTCCTGAACACCAGCCCCCTCTTTGTCAGCCCTCTTGTGAAGGTGAAAGGGTAAGAATATCCAGCGGAGCAAGGGGAATCCTTAGGTTAGTTTGAGATTCTGGAATCCTCTTGCTCCCAATTAGACCTGCCTAATGCCTGAAACTGGAGTTGTGAGGGCTCTCTCCCACCTTAGCTTGCCACGTCCTCTGCGTTCCCCTTGTAAGCTGAATGATTTGGAGTGTGATGATCCTTGTTCAGGAAATTGTAAGAGGATGCTTTTGAGCTTGACAGCTCAAAATGATGATGATGGCAAACTCGATGCAGCTTAAAAACATATTTATATAGGCTCTCTGTCAAGCATCATTTAAACCCCATACATCATGATAAAAAATGAAGATGAAACCAGCTCTGCTAGGCTACTGGTGGAAAGACAGTGTCCTGGTACATTAAAATACCTTTTGTCTTCAGATAAGGAATGTCTTGCTTTGAAAGCCCACCATCTTTACAATTAGCACAAAATAAGGGGATTAAACACTTTGGCAGATATGAAAGAACAAAATCCCAACAAAATCCTCAAGCAGAAGATGCTCAGGTAAGAGCTGATTTGCATGTAGGAACCAAGTGTTGGTTGTAACATGCCATACAGCACTGGGTTTGCTCAGCTTGCATCCAAGTCAGAGGAATGCAAAGAGTAACAACCCCAGGGAGAAATTCTGTTAGGAGGAGGATATTTCAATTTAAAAAAAAAAGAAAAATAATTATGTTTGAGCTGCTAGCTTTAAAAGCAATTCTAGAGAAAAAAACATTTAGACCCATATGATCCTAAATAATTTCAAAATCATTTTTAAAGGTATATATGGAGGTTTTTTAAAAGCCTGAGTACCTGCAAATGGAAATGTCTTTGTCATACTTGACAGATTGAATGTAAATATCCATTAAGTGCATGGGCCTCGCACTTTGCATAGACATCAAAGATTCATGCTATAGGACAGTGGTGAGGTTGTAGATGCTCTTTGATATCTTGCTATAAATAAGATGATTCATAAGAATTTAGTAAGAAGGTAAGATAAGCTACACTGTGTCCAAATGTCCAGCTAATGCAGCAGCTTATCTCTGACATGACTTGCAGACACTTAAGAGAAGGAATGTAAGAACAGGCATGTGCACCTGGAAAGCTGTAGCTGAGCCTCCTTGAACCAAAGAACAACACTGGACTACAGTCTTTTAATTTTCACTTGTGGGCCTCATATAAAGAAACTTTCTTTTGCTTACTGTAGCATGGAAATTATTTGATGTCCTGACAGCTTTCAATTATTTTATCCTTGTAAATACACTGACCATTTATTATTGGCCACAGAAGTTTTCTGTTGCATATACATTATTAAAAATTCTGCTGCTGTTACCCTCTGCTTAGTTCCAGATTTAGTTGACATATCTGGTATCCAACCATAGTGCATAAAGCACTATACATTTGGCAGGATGCACAAAGTAGTTGTTACTGGGTGGTCTAAGCATTGCCAATGCCTGAAGTTCCCCGTTAATCCAAAACAGTGTTTTAGTAACAGTGCTGTTTCCTGAGCTTCTGATACTGCTGGATTGCTTCGTAAGCAGGACATTATCTACACTAAACAAACACAGCCAGGATACCTACCAGTTCTGTAAAGCCATTAATACTTCCATCATTTTAACAGGAATTCCTTCACAATTCTGGCTGAGTACCACGAAGTTTTGGCAGGTTTTTACTATTCTGTTTATTGATTTGGTCAGCTATTTTGCCATCTTAATGATATTTCCACCAGAGAATGCTAGGAAGCCGTTAAGCTGATGCCAACGCTGTCAGGTGAGGAAGGGGCACCAACACAGCAACGCCAAGATGCTTGAACCATCCGTCCCTGCTGTTCCTGGCTCATTCCTGGTCCTCCTGACTGCAGAAGCAGGTTAAACACACATTGTATGGTAAGAATGGGTTCAGTTTATTGTCCTACTTTAGGATCCAGCAATTAAGCCCAAAGAGATCCCCGAACAGCCCTCACCACATGATTTCAGTATTGGCTTTTCCCCTCCTTCTCTAATTTTTTTCCCATTAATATTTATTCATTTTCCCGTTTAGTAGATTGGATTGCTGGATAGTTTCTAAGGGTCTATACTGTATAATTGCAGTTCACGTTTAGTTAAGCAAAACCCACTTATCAAATACATCCTGATCACCATTGTGCTGTAGTCCTTTTGGCTGCAGTTCAACTGCAGAGAGACAAACTGGGACTCTATCTCTGCACCATGATATGAATTTCTTCTTCTATAGATAAAGTAGCTGGTGCCTGAATGTCTGATGGTGAGAGGTGGAGAGGATAGCTGTGTCTGGTAGAAGTGAACATCACTAAGATCTCCTCCAGGATACACCTGAGTTGCAGGACTGCAGTCCTGCATAGTATAAAGGAAGCAGCCTGGCTCTCCATTACTTACCTGGGTTTTTGTCAGTCACTGGTCAACTTCTTTCAGAAGTCACATTTTCACTGGCTATGGTACACAATAGTCAGTTTTATGGTTCGAGATGTAGCTCATTCCATCAATCTATATGCCTGGAAAATAAGTTGAGTATTGAAGAAAACCATTCAGAGGAATAAACATTTTTTAAAAAAATTTAATTTGGAAGATGAGAAAGTCCACCATTTTCTTTTAGCCTGTCTGTAACAGTCAAATTGAATAAACAGAACTCTGATCATGCATCTGATTTTGCAGTTACGTAATTGGAGGATCAGGACCAAACTTCTAAAAAAAAATCTAGGTTAAGATAGTTTCTTTCAACTCTTACCTCTCCCAGTTAATGATCACTAACTCAATTATTAAGTATTTAAATCCATTTAGCAAGACCCAGTGCAGACCCTCTTGTACATCCATGTTGAATTTTGTTCCCAAAAACTGAGTGTATACAATGACAATAAATGGCTGTGTGTCAGAAGCGAAGTGCAGTAGAGGTAAACCAACCTGGATAAGAAAGGTAGACTTGGAAGGGCACCCTGGCTTTCATTTACAACTTTACATTCAAAAATTCCTGTTAGCTCTTCTTTCAGACTTTCTGTACAGAACTGTAGTGCCTGGTATTTCCTCCTGTGGTGTTAGTGGCTGCAGGGGATCTACAGAAGTTCAACTGAAGTTTACACATCTGAACTTAATCCCCCAAGTTTAGTTAGTGTCATCTGCCATCTCTTTGCACTGGAACATATTTAATTTTATATTTTTAGAAAGAATATTGTTTTGTTATTTGAAATAGAATGTGAAATTCAATGAAATTAAACAGACAACCATTCTTTTTTTAGAAAGGAAAATTTATTTATGGTTACATATACCACATATAAAATTAACATTTAACTGAAACATGTAATTGTTTCAATCATTTATGACTAAACACTTACAATGTTGACTACAAAACTGTACAGTTCATATTTAGTAACCGATTCTTACAGCATAGTGCAATTGTAACATTTTATAAACAAAATAATTTGTGCCTTTTTTAAATAAAGTGCATTAAATTACTATCTTGTATACAACAAGAAGCTCTGTAGTTGCAGTCCAAAGCTTTAATCTGAAGGGAAACTGAGGCAAAGATGTTTCACTTCCTTTTAAAATTACTTCATATACTGGCAAGCTATGGTTCAAACTTCAACCACAGTTAAATGAAAAAAAAAAACCCCAACTAAATTAGTATAAGAAATAACCACAGGCCTTCATGTACTAAACCAGTAATTGGTTCTCTCATGAAAAGCACAACATGCAGAATTTAAATTACTGGTTTAAAGCCATTTGGCTCCTAATGAGAAGTGTAGCATGAGAAATACATCCATGCAGCTGCTTTCGCTAAAGCTTCTTAAATTCAACATGGAACCACACTGCAGTCAGTAATATCAGTGGTTTACATGAATTGTACAATGTTTCCTAGGAAAAGCTCTCTCTGAGAATTTCATGAGATGAGCACGGTAAACCACAGGTTATTTTTAATTGCATTTGGCAATTAAAAAAAAAAAAAAAAGTAGGGGGTCTAGTTAGTAAGTCTAGAAAATTAGGAGTGGTTCTACTAGGCCAGGGTATTCCAAATTTCATGGCCTCAAGTTAAATACAGAGTTTTACAGCTTTATTTCAGAGGCACAGTTATAACATTTTATGGTATGAAGTTTCTTTTTATTCATAAACACATTTACAATCAACTTTTGTAGGTTTTGGCTGTGTTAGTAAAGCTGAGACCAAAAAAAGGACAACACAAGTGTAGATTTTAGCCCCAAAGAGTAAGAAGATGTAGACATACAAAATGGATAGAGGTCTAATGTGGCTCTTTCTAGAAATAATGACACAAATAAGAATGCCCTCAGCTCTGGCTGAGGCCCAACAGGAAAGTCCATATTCTTCTCCTCCTCCATACATACATGGGACTGCTATCAGCTTCAATGGAAAATATAGTTGAGCACAGGCAAGTAACCCTAGAGATTGCCTGAGTATTTTGCTGTATATGTAATCTAGGCAATTTACCCGCCTCTTCAGCTGCAATACCCATTCCACACTTTTGGCACAAATCACACATACTGTTTCCACATTCTGGAAAACCACATTTTCCTCCTATACATTTTAACCTACGGGACCAGCCTGAGTTCAGAAGCAGACTACTGTACATTCAGCCGCTCTGCTCTGGGACAGCTGCCGTGTAAAGAGCTGCATGCTGGAGTGTGCTAACTCCCAGCAATGAATTAGTCTCCTCCTCCTAGACTAAGGGAATCCTCTGCTTAAGGCAAATACAAAAGAAAGGAGCTGAAATTTGGTTGGAATGTGATTGAAGAAGGCCCACTATTTTCTATCACGTCTTCAGAAAGCTCTCTGCTGAGAGCAGAACTCCCTTCCAAACCCAGCATGCTTTGACCCTGCAATTAACACTGCGGAAAAGCCTCACCTCCGTGCTATTTTCTTGTGAGCCCTCTGGGGCAGAGGCACCACAAGGTAGACCAAGTGTTGTTCATACCTTGAGGGAGTACACTGTCAGAGGGCAACCAAAGAGCAGCAAAACAAAAACCCATGGATGGGGCACAACTCCCCGAGCTCCACGGGGACACAACAGTACATCCCTTTCAGAATGTGGGTATCTCAATTTTTGAAGGGCCAGGTCATGCTGCTTTCATTTACATACTATAAAATATATCCTCCCTGAAAGCAGTGGAAGCTGAATTCCTGATTATTTTGATGATTTTCATCTTAGCAAACACTGAACTAACAGGAAAATTCTATGGGGACCATAAGTAATCAATGCATTAAGAGCTCCATACCTTGGCCCTAAATCTTACAGGTCCTAGTCCCTTTTCCTAGAATGCCCCTGAAGCATATGTGTATTTCATGTGCCCTTTAAAAATAAATGTATAAGATTTTTTAGATACTGTAATATTCTCCAGGTTAGCATCAGCCAGTGCAAAATGTGCACCTGTGTCATATGACTGTGTGGACTGCTGTTTAGGCTCATGATCTATGCAGTCCTGTTACCAAATCACCTATGAAAGACAGAGAGAGAGGGAACAGCATGAGCAGGAACATGTAACTGCTATACAGGCTCATGTTAATGATAAATATCCTTCTTGTATTCTGTCCCATATGTGGCCATATAACACATTCCTGCAATCCCAAAGCAGGCAGTGGGATTTGTCCAAATTAAAGTCATGAGAATTCACCTCCCTTCCAAAATTTCTGGATTGTCTTTGTTGAAATATCGATTACTTACCACTGAATCTTTCAGTGTTTCCAACATTCATATAAATTTGGCAATGTTTTTTATTTAATCATATGAAACTGCCTCAGCAAAGAGGTTACATTTGGTTACAGGACCATTACAACACTGAAGGTATAAAGCATGACATCTAGCATATCATACGTATAAAAAGTAAATTAAATTATCAGAATGATTATGTATATATATTTATGTAATTATGCTATGTAAGTATTTAAGTATGATAGCTCATAATACTTAAGTTAATGGCATACCAAAATACTCTAAGAAACTGTTTCTCCACTCAGCATGTAATATAACTAGTACTTAAGTTCTTTAGTTAAACCTGGACACAGGTATTTCCTTTTAAGAATTAGTTTATACTTTTTAAAAAACCTCAAATCTCTTTTGTTGGCATCTATTCCTTAAAAGTGGAAGGTCCCTCCATTTTCTAAGGTAAATCCCTGCAGGATGCAGTCTTCAGCATGTGCAGTTGGCTTGCTTTTTCCTCAAGAAACCAGGAATATGCTCAGACATCACAGTAGATCATATGGTTGGGATCAAATGGTTTGAGGGAAAAAAAGAGTATCACCAGTGTAAAGAAAACTGTAGCAGCTCACTTGCCTCTCCCCTCCCCCCCGCAGGTGAATCAGATAAATTTCCAGTGTAAGGCAAATGCTCACTGAAGTTATTCAATGAAAAAGTGCTGCTGATATATTTGAAAGGGTTATAACCAACTATTAAAACCTTTGTAAATAAGCTTTTACCTAAGAACACAGCATTGTACTTATGAGAGGCAGGTTCTTAGAATCATAGAATCATTTAGGTTGGAAAAGACCTTTAAGATCATCAAGTCCAACCATAAAGCAACGTTTATCTTGAAACAAAAAGGACTGTGCCAGACATCTTACTACTGGGGGGGGACGACGACGACACAAAAAAACACCAAAAAAAAAAAGAAGAAAAAAAAAAGGAAAATATACCACCCCCCACCCCCTGTAATCCTATGGCCATCAACTGAATTACTCTACACTAGTAATTTAATGAAGCCCCTAATTGTGCAGTGGATGTCTGTAAGTACTCTGTGCTTTTTAGAAAGGTCTGTGTTACTTGGAGGTATCAGATAAATCAGTTCACTAGTTCTGGGACATAAAAGTCTTCCCCCACCTGGGAGGGGGGAAACCCATAACACTATCTTGTCCAGTTAAATATCTAGGCATGTCAGCAAGTTTGTAAAAATTGCCTTGGCACATGTAGAGTGCAAAACAAAAGGTTTGGTGAGGTGAGGACAATTTCCTTAAAAGCCAATTCAAGGAGTGTGGGATGGCAAGTTGAACTGACCTCTGTTATTTTAAAATGAGTTTTACTCTCTCAACCCATTTGCAGAGAAAGAACCTCCTCTGGAAAATGTCCCCTAATCCTTTCAATGGCACTGAATTAGTTTGCATCACAGCAGTGATACACTAGTTAACTGCAATATGGTTTCATCTAACCTACATTCAGGTTTGGTTTTTTTCCTTCTCTTCTACAAGAAGCTTGTGTAACACGGTGAAATACGCAACTGTTTCTTCTTGTCTGGCTTAGAAGATCACAATAATTTTGTGAATAAACTGCAGCATGGACTTTTTTAGTTTTTTAGTGCAAAGGCATATTGTTTTCAAAGAAACAGTTACTGCAAATTTACAGACTCAGCTGCTCCTCAGAAGAAATACATAACGACTTACTGTAAAATAATCTGCTGTTGGTTCTACTTTCATATTTTCAATATTTTTCCACAAAAAACCCTCTTCTGATTTCAAATGGGGCCATGTAAGACATTGGTAACAAGACAAGTAATAAACTGAACAAAATATGAGGTCACATTTTCGAGGAAGGAGGACCTCACTTCTGATCGTATTTCCTCCTTTCTATTCTCTGGACAGCATTCAACGAGAACAGCAATATTGCCAGCCTCAAGGACACGGGACAGCTACACTACACCCTGGAACAATGGCAGCCCCAGGGCCCCTCTCAGATGCTCCATGTATGTCAGGTAATGTTCAAAATGGACGGTTCAAAATAACCTTCTCACAGGGGACACATTTATTCAAGCATCCTTCCTATCCAAGCTCAAGCACTGAGTACCTGGCTGATCTGCCAAGCCATAGACTTCCACCCTCTCATCTTTCATTGTGCACCTAATATGAAAGCAGATATCCTTGCAGTTCATCCAGATTTCTGATCCATTAAAAAGGACTGCAAATTTTTGGTCTGAAGAAGCCAGTAGCACCCAGTTTTATGGGGTAATTTCCTTTTGCACCAAAAAAGTATTTCCAGATATGAGACCTTTCAAGTTTACTGGGAATCCCATCATTCTTTTACTGACAGATGGGGGAGAGATGCATGCCTAATTTACCTTTCCTGTACTATTGCTTATTCATGACGTATAAATCACACCTCTTCCTTTTAGTCCCCTCTCTATAAGCAGAGATTGAGACATCTTATTTTTTTTCTCCATTGCACATCTCTGAACTATCACTGAACTAAACTAAATGTGGCACTGAAAGAGAGGGTAAACTACTGCTTTATATAATAGCATTCAAAAACCAGAAAAAAAAAATCAGGAAATCGAAATATTATTTAAAATTGTGTTTCTCAATTATAGCAATGTACTGGTATCTGCACTGGCCTTTTTTTTGTTTAAGCACCAAATTTCACACGCTTTTGAGTAGCCCTGCTGCCTAATACCAATCAAGTTACAGGGCTTCTTGCTAACATGCAATATGCTAAGTTTGCAATATGTTAAGCATGTGAAAATTTTGTTTTTCTAAGTTTACTACTGAAGTTATCAAACTGTTTTCATAAAATGGCTTCTTGTAGTATTATTAAAAAGACATTGTTTAGTTGCAAACAACAATTCTGACTGCAAATAGCTATTTGTTCCCTTTGATAAATACGTAAAGAAGGACAGATTATTTACTGCATTTAATGTATGTACTGGAGCAACCTCTTATTCTAGAATCAGCTGCTCCAAAAGGCAGCCAAGTAAAACCTTAAAAAGATTCTCAGACCTTCTCTCAAAGAGAGGCGATGAGTCTACACGTAGGTATTTAACATCACCCTTAATTACTTCTTTCATAGATCTAGCTGCGTTCTTGATCCCCCTCAAAAAGTACACCACCATGATACCTTTTCCTGAATAGCTGGGCACTAGCACTTTAAAATATTCTTGAATTCTTACAACATAGGATCCGTACCAGTGACAGTCTACCTGATATTGTCTTCTTGCAGCAGAACAATTTAAAGAAATGCTGTTCACCTTTTTCTGGCGCTACTCCTATACACCTAGGACTTGAGCTGTCTACAGCTGGTGTACAGGTACACTGTTCCTATTCCCACTCACAAGAGAGCCATTACATCAAATTCTTTTGCACTGGCAACCATGCTAGACCTCCTACTTTTGCTACAAAGCTTTTACACTGACTTGTGGGTATTCAGGATTTTCTAGAAAGTTGCCAGAGTTGGTTTCTGTTTCAAGGACTAAGAACCATTCAGTATCTTGGATACAGTGACAGAATAGCTGGTGGTTTTTTAAATAGTGACTGCTCAGTCCAATTCTTATTTTTCTTTCTTGTACATACAAAAACCAGACCATACATACTTTCTCTCCACAAAAGTCAGGGCCAACATTTTGAAAATATGGTTCAGAATGTTACAGAACCACATTTTTTTTAAAAGTAAGGAGTGTGTAGTTATGTTTCAGGGGCTTGATTTGTAGCGATGCTATTTTATCCAAACTTCCAGTTATAGGGCAGGTTGCTTATCACTTTGGAGAAATGAATCCACAAGTACCTCATTTTCAAAAGCTAAACAAACCCTAAGAAAATGAGGCAACAGAAAAATAACTCTTTGGGGATAGAATGGCTGCTGGTCTAAGCCAAAGTTCACTGCTGTCCATGGAGGGGTTTTGGTGACTCCAAGATGCCTCAAGGCTGGCCCCTGAACCCAAAGAATGGACACAGCTGCTTATGTCACTGAGTGTCCATGGTAGGAAGATAGAGCAGCGACAGCAGGCCTTTCAGCTTGCATCCAAATACCTTGGGCATTGTTAGGGGTTTTCTTCAATGATACCATAATCTTATTCTTTTAAAAGCCAAGCTGTCTTCAGAATGGGCTAGCACCATTTATCATGTCCATCTTGATGGGCATGACAAATTTGGGTATTCTCAGTTTTTGTTTGGTGAGGAGTATTGTCAGTATTAAGTTACAATCGGAAATCCTGAACGCAGTGAATTTATCCATAGAATGCTGTACAACTAAATGCCAAACAATGAAAAGAATAAGAATCCCCACTGCAGTACATAATCCTCTCTTGCACATAGCACAAATTCAGGATCCAAGAACTAAGGTAAGAGGTTATTGCTGAGTAATTCTGTTCAGGAACTCAATAACTGTAACACAAACCAACCAGAAACGATGTCCCACATCAGTCCGATAGCAACTGCTTAACAAAGGAAGACTTCTGCTTACTTAAAGTCCTTATGCAAGTTACTATTTTTTGTCTAAAGAATATATTGCTTCCTCTCTGTTGCTCTGAGTTTACTCAGCAGTTTATAGTACCCGCAACATGGAGGATTTTATTGCTCTTGTGCTAAAAACATATTTCCCCTTATTGCTGAAATCTTACTGTTAGGAGAAATATTTAAAAAAAAAAAAAAAGAGGCAATTAAAAAAAATCCTCTCCTAAGCTTTGAGGATAAATATATGAAAAAACTGACTACAGTAAATTTTGCCCATCAAGATACAACCTGTTACTGACTTTGGGTCATGTGTGTTAATAAATAAAAATGAACTGCAATTCTTTAAACTAAATTATGCATTAAGAAAAATGTCTTTTGTCATTACAATAGAGATATGAAAGATACTTCACTGTACATAGAATGGTGAATCTAACACCTCTGGTCCTACGCACAGGTGGTGGTTGATGGGACAACAAAAGGACAGAATCCTGCAAGCTGGCTGGATTTCTGCCAGTTTCAGATGGATCTTAGAAGGATACTGGCACCTCACCATACAGAACTGGGGCTTACACTGTAACTCTGAGGTGATAGTAGAGAGTTGCTTAACTCTGCAGGGTCTGAAAAGTGGCTGTCTGTCAAGCATTTCTTTTGTGCAAGTGAGGTAGGCAGCTTTGTACCCACAGCTCTGCCCCTACTCCCAGGAGTTTGTTCACAGGTGTGTTACATAGCATCTATCCGGTACTACAAACCATGTTAACATTTGGTCTGACAACTGGGCAAACCTATGTCATTGACTTCCAGAAGAATTTTCTGGCCTATGCTGCACAGTCTCAATTTAAGAACGTATTTCTGGAAGATACAATACCCTCACTGGAGGTCACAGCAGTAGCTTGGGAGGCATAATCATGTTTCTCATCTGTTTGTGGTGAAAGGTAACCATGTGCTACTCCTCAAACAAGGGCAAATCACATCCCTATGAGCTAGCTTTGTGGGACCTCTATAATTAATCTTTCTTTCCTCCGTTTGACTCGCATTGCTCCTCAGGAGAGCTGCTTCCAATTACAAATCTCTCTGCTCTGGCACAAGGAAAAGGTCGGCTCCCCCGGCACTCGGGAGAGTCTCTGTGGATTTGACAGCCTGTGGAGCAAGGAAGATGACAAGGACACCAGGTGAACCAGCAAGAGAAGAGGGGACTACATTTTCTCCCTCTGTGCTGTTTTCTTCTGGCTTCCCTACTACCCAGGTGTTGTGGAGAGAAAAACACTAGTGCCTATGAGGTTACCCAAGAGGATGAGAACAGGTCTGCATAAGCAAACCAACAATTGCCCTCGGGACTGAATCTTGGTCACAGTTGTAGCTGCTCATCTTCATAACACTTTTTGGCAATTTGATATAGAAGAACAAATGGGGGGGAAAAAGGGGGCGGGTAAACTTTGCATGACTTTAACTTATTTTTTGCTTTTAGAAGTGCCGTTCTACATTATTCAGCTCATGGCTTTTGCTGCCATTTATTCCCAATACTTTGCATACTTGCAAAACTGCACGCATACATAGCATGGATATTTAGGAAGTGATTATTTCTTATACAAAAATTCATAACAAAACGCAATGACTAGAGTTTCATTAGCATTTGGAAGTAGATAAAGAACACCAATATCCTATGCTGAGCAGGGGCCATAGTCTAACTGTGCTGAGCATCTGTAAATTGCAGTGAAGCCAAGGGAGCTGCAAGTTCACAGCTCTACTGGACCATGCCATGCAATTATTAAACTAATCACTTTACAAAGTAAGAGCCAAATATTATGAAGGTTGAACCAAGTATATAATGGAATTTGAACCCAGCATTGCAACTAAAATTAATTATTGCTCATAAAAACCTCTACAGAGCCTTGTTTACAGACAACTCATTCACATTTGAGATTCAGCTTTGTGTATAGCGTATGATTCTTAATGTCACAGAAACTTTACCACAAAAAGCTACAGTCATCCAAATGTCCATGTAAAAAGGACAGATTCCATTTGGAAAAATCCAGACCAGCAACACAGTTGTCTCTACTATCTATACTATACAGGTATATTTTTTCATTGAACTGTAAATATTGCTATTTTTACACTTGAGTTTGTTGGTTTTTTTTAAACTGTAATGGAAGATACTGAAGCAACAATACAGTATGCTGACTTTGACATTCAAGGGAATATAACCTCCTACTGATGCCAGGGCATTAACACACTGAGCTCCCATCAACACTAATGGAAGTGGTACTATAAACTCCCATGCACTGTCATTAGGGTACACCTTAAGTTTCACAAAGACAGGTGCCAAGAAAATTTCATCTCTGACAATCATGTCTTCAAATTAGAAAACAATGATTTATTTCTAGTGCATTCAAATGTGGCTTCAGTAAAAGGTTAGAAGCGGTTTGAAATTTAACCATTCATGAGAGGAAGCTCTGCTTTTCAGACCAGAACTATCATCCTATAATGAAGTGAACTGACATGCGTACAGTGCGAAGAATCACAATCTGTAACGGATGAAACTGCCAGAAAAGGAGAAAATATTGTTTCATGTTCTGGTTGCATACAATTATGAACTAGATATGCTCTCAGTATTTATAAACTTCA
This sequence comes from Haliaeetus leucocephalus, assembly GCF_000737465.1. Lineage (NCBI taxonomy): Eukaryota > Metazoa > Chordata > Aves > Accipitriformes > Accipitridae > Haliaeetus > Haliaeetus leucocephalus. Next base: position 4,473,430 of record NW_010972787.1, read on the forward strand.
GTATTTGAAATTATATAGCAGAACAATGAAAACAAGTGGTAATATTTTTTACTTTGTAACAAACTTAAGGGGAACCATTTCATGTAGGTGCTAAATACGTGTCACAAGCAATTTGTAGGTTATTTTATTAGATATTTTCTTATACACTTCTGAAAAGATAAACTTGTCTGAGCAACTCGCATCTGTTACAAATGCATAGCCAAAAGAGGCCATATTGTTTCATCAATTTCGAAGATCTCCCCTGAATTCCTTTTAAAATTAACACTGTAATGAGCTCTGTTATCCCATATCTAAGTGAAAACATATGGCTGACTTTTGAAAAGGAAGGCAAAGCATATCTTCTGTTTTAACATCCAGCCAGAACTCAGGAGAGAACAGGTAACCCTTTAAAACAATTATCAAGCTAATTCCTGCTGAGATGTAAAATAAAAAGCTATTACAAGTACTTCCTCACTTAGAGCAAATTTGTTGCACTGAGATTATTGCAATAAATACCATATAAATCAGTACAATTGGCCATTATTTTGAAGAGTATTCTGATGACATACAAATGGGGTAACAGGACTTGGGTTTTCTTTTCTTTTTTTTTTCTGTTTCAGAAAGAATTAGAGAGAAAAAAATATCCTGACAGACTGTAACATGCAGTATGACTAAACTCAATCACATAATTTCAAAGGAGGTATGCTGTTTCAATCTAATTTTAATTAGCAAACAATGTAAAATTATGGCAAACATGGCAAAGTCTGGGTAATATAACAAAAAGACCCTGAGCAACATTATAAATCTGTAAGAACACTGGTTATTTTGATTTTGGAAATCTCCCTTAAACCACTTGATTCATTTTGGTCACTGGGGTTTTCTGTTTACAAAACGTCAGTGCATCCTGTGGTTTTTATATGAACCCATCACACACCATTTAATGAATGCATCTAAACCAAAAACAGCATTGCAAGAATGTCTGGAAAGCAACATGTTAAGGAGCGTCCTCCTAGCTGCCAATCAGACATCACTGGGTGATCTTGCTCTCTGAGACAGGTTAGATGGAATACAGCCACAACAGATGAGCCAAAGTGCTTTCTGTATCTCCTGGTTTCTAAAAGCATATATTACAGGATTGATGATGGAATTGTAGGTAGCTGGCAGGAGGGTGGCATAGGTGTATATAGAAGGGTAAGTGTAATCTGCTATTAAAGAATAGAGCGTAAAAGGCATCCAGCAAGCAGCAAAAGTCCCCAAAATAATGGCCAAAGTAGACACTCCTTTTCGGGTGGTCACATAGTGGGAAGTGGCCAGGAAATGGTGTTGCAAGGCAATCTGATGGGCATGGCGCATCACGATTTTACAGATTTGAATGTAGAGCTGCAGCATGAGGGCAAACATAAGCAAGAAAGAGACCGAAAGGACAGCTGCATTATTTTTAGTGAGTGGTCTGATAACACTGCAGGTGGATTCATCTCTGAGGCAGTTCCAGCCCATTACAGGCAGCAGTCCAATACAGATAGATGCTCCCCAGAGCAATATAAGCATGACATAGGTAAAAGTGACAGTCCTCTCTGAATTGTAAGTCAAAGCGTAATACAGGGAGAGGTAACGATCAACAGTAATAGCTAGCAAGCTGCCGACAGATGCTGAGAAAGAGGCAACAATCAGTCCAATCGTAACCAGTTTCGTAGCTTCCGATTGCAGAAGGTATGCAAAAACAAAATTGATGATCAATCCAATGCCCGCTAAGAGATCTGCCAGCGCCAGGCTGCCTATCAGGAGGAACATGGGGGCGCGAAGACTGGGATTATGGAAAATGATAAGAACCACAATGGCATTTTCGCAGGAGATAAGGGTCCCTGAAGTACACAAGACAATGTCCCAGGGGTTTACCAAAAGCTCTGGCTCTGGGTCTACGACAGGAACCAGGGAGGAGCCTGCAGCTGAGGCATTCTCGGTAGAGCTGGCTTCTACATGATCCTGGGGCAGCCAGCTCAAATTAACCTTCAGATCTTCATTCATTTTAACCCCTGTCTTCTTCAACGGAAAGACATTTTTTTTAATGTTCAGACACAGCACTGGATACAGCACCCCCAGAGCATGCAACGCCCTAGACGGTAACACCAAGCTAATGTGCAGGCAGGCACTTGTTACATAAATGTGACAAAAAAACCCCAACCAAACAACAAACCAAACCCAAAACCAGAGGGGGGGGAAATATTTAAAACTGCCCGAGATTATCTGCCAAGGGACCGACACACAGAGGCTGAGTGATCCCAACGGTAATTCCCTTCACCTGCATAGGGAAAAAAAGCACAGGCATGGGAGGGAGCCCATAAAACAGCTAAACGCCCCCCCCCCCCCAAGCGCTGTAATTTGGGGTGGGGGCCGGCTGTGGTGCTGAATACCCCCGTTATTCAGCAGCCACGATTTCAAAGTAGGATTATTTTTGGTCACGGAGGGAGCGGCAAGTATGGGGGGAGGGGGGGATATCCTTCACCGACCCCCTGTGAGGAAACCCCGCCTGGGGTGGGGTGGGGGGGGAGGCCGATATCCTCTGAGAACTTACAAACTCGACGCGGACACGCACACACACGCCACGCAACCCCGGCAGCGGTCACCTGGGCTTTCCCCCGGCGAGTCGGAGGAAGGAAGGAAGGAAGAGGATGAGGAAGAAGCAGAGGGGTCGCCGTGGTCCCTTCAAGGCGGCAGACGGGACCGACCGGCCGCCCCTCACGGCGCGGCGCGAGGCCGAGGGCGCAGCGCAGGTGCGCGCCACC
>NW_010972787.1:4476201-4484095 GCF_000737465.1 Haliaeetus leucocephalus
CTTCCCGCGCGAGCGCCCCTGAGGTACCGCCGCCACCTCCCTGAGGCGATCGTTCCCCTCGCCTCATCGCGGCGGCGGCGGGCGAAGGAGGGGATGGACCCTCCGTGGGTTTGAGGTGCCGAAGGGAGCGGATAAGGGGTTTGGGGAGGGTCTGGGGCAAAGCGCGTTCCAGGCTTTAATTTGTGGCGGGTGGTGGTGGGTGTTCACAGCGGCTGTGCACCTTGGTGAGGAGGAGGAGGAGGAGGAGGAGGTCTCGGAGGTCGAGTAAAAGCCTTTCAATAATGCGATGCTTCACCCAGCAAGCCCTTCGCTGGTCTTGCAGTGGTCAGCTGGCCTTTCGCTCGCAGCAGAGCCTCTTAAAAATGAGATAAGTCAAAATTTTCTGTACTCTGAGGGTGGTCGAGTGTTGGCATGGGTTGGCCAGAGAGGCTGTGGGGTCTCCAACCCTGGAGATACTCAAAACCTGATGACGTGGTCCTGAGTGACCTACTCTAACTGGCCCTACTTTGAGCAGCGGGGCTTGGCCAGACCATCTCCAGAGGCACCTTAATGCCTCGACCATTCTGTGATTCTGTGGTGTATAACCATATGAAAATACAGTATAAAAGATTTAAAGGAGCAATGCGCAGTATCAGGTCCAGAGCAGGTAGCACCGGACAGCATCCAGAGAGCCTGCTGGGGAAGCCTGGCCATGGGGATGCCTGCTGTCTTCAGAGGGGTGACATTAGGGACACATGCCCAGATTTGCAAAGCTGTTACACATTGGATAGTGCAGGCAGGCCAGCGGGACTTTTAGTGGGTTAGAAACTGAGCTTGCAGAGAAGCCACTGGGTCAGAGGAACCACACCAAACAGCTTTAGTCACTAGATGTAGATGTTTGTACGCAGAAGATAGTCTCCCAAGGTCCCCTGTATTGTCAGTGGAGAGAAGCCTGTCCTCCAGGACATGCCAAAATAGTGGGATGAGTTGGTCTTTAGAAGAGCCTGGGCAATTTTAAGAAAACGTGCTTTGTCCTCATTTACACCACTATATACCTAAAGCACTTTGGAAAATCTGGTGATGGGGGATGACTGGAATCTGGAGGGAAGATTTCCTTCTCCCTTGTTGAGTAATGCGCTCAGCAAGCATGCATGGTGCCATCCTTCATTCAGGTCTACCTCAGTCATTGTGCTAAGCCTTGTGAAACTTTGCTGGATGATTCAAGATGATTCATTCATATTTCTGGTGACTCTCATGCTTTATAACAAGGATTAAAAATGAGTATCACCTTGCTGCTGATCGCTGCCATCCTGATTTATCCACTGATTTCTTATGTGACAGTGTAACAAATACTTCCCTGTGATCTAGACTGAGTATGTTTGGTGTGTTTCAGCATCTGTCAGTCTTACATTTAGAACAGTTACATTAAAAAATGCAAAAGCTTTTCTTCATCCTGTTTAAACATTTGTTTCACAAATGGGGAAGACCAGCATTTCAATTAAATATTTTCATTTAGGACTTTGGAGAGCTGTGTTTATTCACTTAGTTAATTTGTGAATGATTTCCATTCCAATTACAACACATTATAAACAAGCTAATGTTTGTATCCTGTATTGCCAGTTTGTCACTGTTAGTGAGACAGTGGACTGTCTTGGTCATTAGGGCAGATGGCATTGGGATGGATTTCACCCTGTAGCATTACAGAACAGTTGTAATTTTGAGGAAAATTTCTTCTTAGGCATTGTGAAGTTTAACAGATGCAAATATTAGTAATGGGTCGTAGTTAAAGAGCTCTTGTACCACTGTCTTACTGCTGATTTCTGTCTCTTTCTCATGAACGTGCTGATACAGATGATGTTTGCTCACCCTCAAGCTAGCACAGAACAGCCTAGTGCTGCTGGAAGAGGAAGCTGAGGTTGGGCTCTGCTGGCTTTGGACCTGAGCTAGGATGCCTGTCTGACGCTGTGACTGCTGTGGTGATGTACAAAGATACTCTGGCCTATCTCAGGTAACCCAATATGATTTTGCATAATATTGGCATACCCTGAGGCATCGGCTGTGAAGTCTCATGCTGTTATCTATCTTAGGGCATAGTTTGGAAGTTACTCACTCTTCAGGCAGCCTGTGGCCTGGAGGTGTCCAAGAGGTCTGGATGAGTTCAGGCACTTGTACTTTGCTTCAGGTAGCTATGACTGGCAATACATGGGAACTGCTCCTCCAGAGCCATGCCCCGGCCACGTCCTGAGTGGTAAGTCTGCTTCCCAGACCCTGTGTGCTGTGGATGGGAAACCTGTTCATACAGCCTAGGGAGGAAAAGCATCACCTGGTCCAGTGACTTCCTGGTCTGAAGAGTACACGCATCAGGCTTAGGGATGCATCCTGATTTACCCAGTGAGTTAAGTATAGAGCTGTCCGTAGAAACCAAACAGCCCAAATCAGAGAGGAAAAAATGATCCTTAAGTAACACACTGACATATTTTTCAGCTGGGGCCTTACCAGCTAGCAGGCCTTCCTTCAGAAAATCCAACAGGGCTCCATGCTTCTCTCACTCCTTTCTAACCACCCTCTCTTCTTGATCCCTTTTTATAGGCTCCTAGGCTTTAACCCATATAACCAAAACCACCCTGAAGAAGCACCTAATCAAATGGCAGACCTCAGTGTACTCTTACCTGGAGTTATTTTTCCTTTGGATTTTTCCTCATACGTAGTCTCATAGTAACTTAAATAAAAATACTAAGAAAGCTCATATTCTGGTAACAACTCTTGCAGATAGTAATGGTTAGCTGTATAAAGGAAGTGTGAAGAACCCCAATATATGACAGCAGCCTGTGTGCATTATAAACGGCTTTTGTTAGAATTTTCTTTCAGGAGATTTAAAATCTTCTTTACATATTCACAGTGGTATTAAATATGAATTTTAAAATTCAGAAAAATATTAAAAACTTTGAAAGATGAACTGATTAAGCATAAAATTTGATGAAAAATGAATATCCAGTAAAGCAGCAAAGTAATATATAGATAGAATTCTATATGCAAATGTCTAAAGAGTTATTATAATAATTTTTTCTGTCAACACCGAGACAGTTATATGCAGTGTTAAAGTACTTACAGCCCAGTTACCTGGCTCCTGAACTTTTCTCTGTAATTTCTCTATTGCTGAGCATTAAGTATTTTAGATAGCAATAAAAATATGGGTAAGTTTTACTTTCAGATGTGCATCTATCTTCTCTATGAATGCTCTCTGCCCAGCTTGGGCTTGCCTTTAATTACTTCAAGGATTCTCTCCTGCAAAGTGAGAAGTGACTTGAGGTTCTGTAGATGTGTTTGTCACTTCTTTTTAATTCCTTCCTCTTTGCCAATCTTTTTTTATTTTGACAGGGAGCCAGCTTCACATTGATTTAATCTTCAGTGTTACATGAGTGTCATTTAGATACTTAGACCATGTAATGAGCCAAACTCTGCCCATGCACAAAATTGTGCAGTTATTACTGACCTGTCAGAATCTTTGAACTGGAATACTCTGGGCACTGCACAGCCCATTTTACCTTTTTTTTTTTTTTTTTAACTTTTTTTCCTCCCGTTGGTGAACAAAGCGTTGAAGTCTTCACTCATTTTTTCTGAATTGCTAGGCAAGCTGAAAAGAACTAGGAGCATAACTGAAGTAAGGGTTATAGAGAGAATGCTTTGAGTTTATTCCCTTATCCCAAATCAGTCCTTTGTCCATTTCTGAAGGAAAGAAAGAAAATGGAGAGTAAAAGAATACTTGCTAATCTGTATCAGTTTAATAGAAAATAAGTCTTGTCACACAGACATGATGTTATTATGAGTGGGAAGATATATTTCGTTTCTCTACAAATGCAACAGATTTTTGAAAGGCACTTATCGTATGTCATTATAACACAAGTGCCAATTTTCATTAAAATACTCATGAAGGGGATTAATACCTGTTTTGCTACAACCTCTTAAAACACTAGCTTCCAGCAGAGCCTGTGCCAGACTTGCAGTTATTCAATAACCCAGAGGACTGCTGGCAAAGAATGGGTGTATTACAAAGATGGATGTAATGGTAAATGAAGAGGAAGGCAGGGCACTGAGAAGGGAGGCTTTTGGTCACACAGCTTGTTCAATTTATTAATACGTGCAGCTAAATGCATAACTGTATTTCTAAGAAGAGGTGATGTAGTCATACCTACATCATGGGGGACTGCATACTGGAAAGCATTGACTGTGCACAGGAAGTAGTTGGTTCTATGTGAGTTCCCTGTGCAGAGCTGTAACAAAGAGGGCTGCTGTGATTATGGAGACTCATGAAGAGAAACACGGAAGTAATATTAGTTTTGGACAGGGGACCAATCGGATGAATATTTGAAAGCTGGATACAGTTCAGGCCAGCATGTTTTAAAAAGGTACTGAGAAATGAGAGAGAATGCAGGAAAGAGTCACAGAAATTGTATTGGAAGACCTGAGAAAGAGTCTCATAGTGAAGGATTTATAGAAGTTATGGTTCAGTTAGTTTAAAAGAAGATCAAGAGATGACTGGATTACAGCATGCTTTCACCGAGGTTTCGCATGGCTCTTGAAACTAACAGAAAAGGGTGTAATGTCTGGAAGCTGAAGTTACAGAAGTTCAGATTCAAAATTAAGCTCAAACATTTAATAGCAAGATAATTAAGCAGTGGAACAACACATCCAGGGCAAGTAATGGTTCCATTTCCTCTTAATTTCTTTTTGGAAGATGCCCTTATCAAATAAAAGTTGTACGCAGACACAAGCCAGAAGAAAAACCTTACCCAAAAGTAGCAGCAATTTAATTTTTTCCTTGCTGCATGTTATTACAGCAAGGAAAATTTTCCTAAAACTCACAGTTTGTTCTCTTCAGGTAAAAGAACGTGATACCCTGATGATCTTAGATGTTTGAAAACAATGCCTTTTCCCTTGGGTGCCAAATGCTCTCAGTAACCAAGGCTGCTCTGAGGAGTTGTCCTCTGCCAGTGGGCTCCTTTCTTTCCTGTCTGATAAATGGCTTAGTATTCAGGGTCTTCAAAATTGTCTGTCTTGGGGAGATGTTTCCCTGCATGTACACCTCACACTTCCTTTGGTAGCTACTGTGTCTCTTTCCTGCTTCCTTTAACAAAACATACTGCTTTTCTTTTACTTCTTCTGCATATGTACTTTCAATAACTTTTTTCTCTTCTTTTTTTTGGATGATTTATCATGGTTGGATTATTCTGGAGGACAGTGCAGTTTGTTTCTACTTTCGTGAAGCTTTTGGCTATTTTTGGTTGCATCTACAAAAAGTGCTTTCGTGCCAGTCTTCATTTACTAATTGGGGATAAAGCATAAGATGAATGTGAGAGGCACCGAGATTCTTTAGGCCACCACAAAGTACTTGAAGTTCTTCAAAAGACCACAGAGGATATCAGCAGTGTGCTCACTTCTCAGGCTTCTTTGAACAGAAAACAAGGCAAGCGTAATAAAAACACTAAAAGGTGTATGTTATCCTGGGAAAAGTTTGTACTACAAACAATTATATTGACCATGCTTAAGTGGAAAGGCTGGCTTGCAGCTATATTTGGTTGCTCTGCTTGCTGGCAAAGTAATATTCCACAGCTGTAAATGATTCAAGGCACATTGATAATTCTAGTTATTTTAAATGAGGTAATGGGCATCGTGGCTCTTAAAAGCATAGGGAATATTTCTGAGAACGTTTCTGAAAAGTGCATTCAGTTGTAATAGAAGAGATGACCAACTTCTCTGACAGAAGGGGAAGTGACCAAGTTGGTGCGACATGTAAATGATGATTTAAACGTTCACGCTTGCATCTTGGTGGAAATTGTGGTAACAATGCTTAAAGATATGTTATCACATTTGAATGTAGGAACTGGCAACTGTTGTAGGCAATGCTGTCATGGTGTCTTAACAAACTGTGTAACCCCTATGATGATCAGGCTGCAAAAGAAAGAAATGGGAGCTACGCACATTTGTGATCTGAGCGTGATATCCCTGAAACTGTAAACTCACAAATGTAATTAAAAAAATGATCCAAGTGAAATATATTGCAGTGCATGACATGGGTAATGTTAGCTGTGTGAGGAGGTTGGGTGGAGGGGTTGTCAAACAAGATGCATTCCTCATGCAGAAATGGACCCCCTTGCTTTCTAAACTCCATCTCAGAGAGAAGTCTAGGTGTGGCTGGATCCAAACTTAGTCTCAGACTTGGACAACGGTTTATGCCTAATAGAAAGGATACAAAGGGTAAGGAAAATCTCCCGTTAAATTACTATGCCAATTTGTTGGGGCATGAGTGATTATGGATCCTATATGACTTTGAGCTAGCAGCAATTTAAGATTTATTAACACTATTACCGTAAATTACAAGATTAGGTTGTATGACTTTTAACAATACTTAATCATCAGCCAATTATCAGAGTGATTTAATGTTTGCTATCAGCACTGCAGAGTTTCTTACATCTCACACACAAACACACACGCACAGATATAGAGGTTAACCTATAATGTTTTTCTCTCTTGGCCAATTATAGTAAATTATTGGTACCAAATGATCTTTAAAAACCTCACAAAATCTAATTGTAGTGAATTACTCACTATTCTCCTTTGTCAGCATTTGTCAGCAGACAATCTTTGACCCTTTCTTCTTCATCGGCATCTATCAGCAGATGATCTTGGAAATCCTCATGAAACTACTCTTAAAAATCCCCGCAAAATCTACTGTTTAAAATCCTTGTGTCATCTATGACTTAAAATCCTTGTGAAAACTACCCTTGAAAAATCCTTGTGAAATCTACTCTGAGAGGGGTCCCAACTCAGGGGGAGAACTTAGTGATGGTGACGATAGGGTTGAGTGTTTATGGGTAAGAATCAGGGGGAAGGCCAACAAGGCAGATACCATGGTGGGAGTCTGTTATAGACCACCCAACCAGAATGAAGAAACAGACGAAATATTCTGCAAGCAGCTGGGAGAAGTCTCACAATCGCTAGACCTTGTTCTCTTGGGGGACTTCAACATACCAGATGTCTGCTGGAAATACAACACAGCAGAGAGGAAACCGTCTAGGACGTTCCTGGAGTGTGTGGAACATAACTTTCTGACACAGGTGGCGAGTGGGCCAACTAGGGAAGGCAGCCCACTGGACCTGGTGTTTGTGAACGGAGAAGGACTTGTGGGTAATGTGATGATTGGAGGCCATCTTGGGCACAGCGATCATGAAATGATAAAGTTTTTGATTCTCAGAGAAGTCAGCAGAACTGCCACCTTGGACTGCTGGAGGGCAGACTTTGGCCTGTTTAGGAGACTGGTTGACAGAGCCCCTTGGGAGGCAGTCCTGAAGGGCAAAGGAGTCCAGGAAGGATGGACATTCTTCAAGAAGGAAATCTTAAAGGCGCAGGAGCAGACCATCCCCACGTGCCAAGAGATGAGCCGGCAGGGAAGACCACCGGCCTGGCTGAACAGAGAGCTTTGGCTGGAACTCGGGGGAAAAAAAGGGAAGTTTATGACCTTTGGAATAAGGGGCAGGCAACTCAGGAGGACCACAAGGATGTTGTGAGGTTATGCAAGGAGAAAATTATAAGGGCCAAAGCCCAGCTAGAGCTTAATCTGGCAACTGCCATAAGAGACAACAAAAAAATGTTTCTATAAATACATTAGTTACAAAAGAAGGGCTAAGGAGAATCTCCATCCTTTATTGGATGCAGAGGGAAACCTAGTGACAAAGGATGAGGAAAAGACTGAGGTACTTAATGCTGCCTTTGCCTCACTCTTTAATAGTAAGACCAGTTGTTCTCTGGGTACCCAGCCCCCTGAGCTGGAAGGCAGGGACGGGGAGCAGAATGAAGCCCCCATAATCCAAGGGGAAATGGTTAGCCCCCTGCTACACCACTTAGACACACACAAGTC